>NC_044996.1:96864440-97005785 GCF_008728515.1 Papio anubis
TGTGGCTGGAGGCGAGATATGCTGGCAGCAATACTGCTCTGTTACTCTTTGCTACACTGAGATATTTGTGTAAAGTGAAACATAAATCTAGCCTACATGCACCTCCAGGCACAGTACCTTTCCTTGAACTTATTCATGATACTGATTCCTTTGCTCACATGTTTGCCTGCTGACCTTCTCCCCACCATCACTCTGTTGCCCTGCCACACTCCCCTTGCCAAGATAGTAAAAATAGTGATCAATAAATACTGAGGGAACTCAGAAACTGATGCTGGTGCAGGTCCTCGCATGCTGAGTGTGCAGGTCCCCTGGGCCCACTGTTCTTTCTCTATACTTTGTCTCTGTGTCTTATTTCTTTTCTCAGCCTCTTGTCTCCACCTGATGAGAAATACCCACAGGTGTGGAGGGGCAGGCTCCCTTCACCTTGGCCTCCCAAAGTGCTGGGATTACAGGCGTGAGCCACCGCACCCGGCCCAAGTGGCTAACTTTCAAACTCTCTTGTGTGAAACCAATCAACTTCTATTTGTTTAAGCCACTGTCATTTGCAAGCAAATGCCATCCCTAAACAGCATTCCCATGGAGCCCAATTCTCCCACAGAGCTGAGGGGGGAAACAAACCCTAGGCCACGTTTGCATGTCACTGCTTTTCCCTGGATGTCTTATGGGGCACTGCAAACCTAAGGGGTCCAAAGAGAGAAGGCCAAGATCCACTCTAGACATGGCCTCCTCCTCTACTCCCCATCACAACAAACAGCATCTCTATCTGTTCAGTTGTTTAATAGACCAGAAACCTGAGAGACATCCTTGTCCCCCTCCCACTCGCTTAACTCCCAGGTCCAAACCACCGCCAAGCCCTATGGCTACCGCATGTAAAGCATTCCTCCATCCTACCTGTTCTCTCATCTCTGTCTTCTCACCCTGTCTGAGCCATCATATCTCTCACCTGAAACTGCCTCCTAACCAGTCCTCACTTCCTCTGTATTCCTCTCCAGTCTCTCCCAACAGCTGCCAGAATGGTCTTTCTAAAACATTAATTAGAGCATTAAAACACTTAACAGGTAAAATGAAGAAGGTCACACTATGAAAAATCAGTAATGGTCTGAAAGTCCGAACAGAAGAACCACTGCAAGGCATGGAGCTAAGGTTCGATGATTTGAGTGAAAAAGTAGAGAGACCTGGATGCCAAGTCCAGGAGACCAAATATGGAAATAACAGGAAATGCAGGGGGAGAAAAGGGATCAGGTGGAGATGTCAGAATTAAACAAGTATGAAGGAAAATTTCCCTGAGATGAAGGAATGGCTCACCAAGTCTTAGATTGGATTAATTAACTAACAACACACAACAGGCCCCCCACCAACCCTATTTCCCCCCCCCCCTTTTTTTTTTTGAGATGTGGTCTTGCTCTGTCACCCAGGCTGGAGTACAATGGTATGATCTCAGCTCACTGCAACCTCCGCCTCCTTGGTTCAAGCTATTCTCCTGCCTCAGCCTCCCGAGTAGCTGGGATTCCAGGGGTGTGCCACCACGCCCAGCTCATTTTTGTATTTTTAGTAAAGACAGGGTTTTGCCACATTGGCCAGGTTGGTCTTGAACTCCTGAGCTCAAGTGATCCACCTGCCTCGGCTTCCCAAAGTGCTGGGATTACAGGTGTGAGCCACTGTGCCCAGCCTGAAATGCTCAAATTCTAAGAATAAAGAAGAACTCTTAGGTTGGGCTCAGTGGCTCATGCCTGTAATCCCAGCAATTTTTTTTTTTTTTCCAGGCAGAGTCTTGCTCTGTCATCCAGGCTGCAGTGCAGTGGCGTGATCTAGGCTCACTGCAACTTCCGCCTCCCGGGTTCAAGTGATTCTCCTGTCTCAGCCTCCTAAGTAGCTGGGACTACAGGTGCCTGCCACCACGCCTGGTTAATTTTTGTATTTTAGTAGAGACAGGGTTTCACCTTGTTGGTCAGGCTGGTCTTGAACTCCTTGCCTCAAGTGATCCGCCTACCTCTGCCTCCCAAAGTGCTGGGATTCCAGGTGTGAGCCACCACGCCTGGCCTAATCCCAGCACTTTGGGAGACCAAGGTGGGCGGATTGCTTGAGCCTGGGAGTTCAAAACCAGTCTGGGCAACATGATAAAACCCTGTCTCTACCCAAAAATATAAAAATTAGCTGGGCATGGTGGCGCACACCTGTAGTCCCTGCCACATGGGAGGCTGAGGTGGGTGGCAGGATCACTTGAACCTGGGAGGCAGAAGTTGCAGTGAGCTGAGATCACATCACTGCACTCCAGCCTGGGCAACAGAGACCTTGCCTCAAAAAAAAAAAAAAAAAGAAAAGAAAAAGAAAAACTCTTGCAGCTTCCAGAGACAAAGAATGGCTGCTTACAATGGAAAGATCAGACAAGGAACAGACTTCTGCTCCACAACCCTGGAGGCAATAAGACAGTAGCTCACAGCATCTATGGAGCACTAAGAAAGACCTGAGATCTAAGGGCCCCACACCCAGTCAAGACAGTAACAGATCTATTCAGCCAAAGAAAAACATTTTTGACCATTAGAGTACATCTAACCCATGCACCCTTTTGGAGGAGAACAAAGAAGTTCTCTGAGCAAATGACTCCTGCATGACTAGAAGGGCTCAAGATAGGGAGAGACAAAGGGGAAGGTAAATGGTGGAGGGCCCTAGATTTTTAATATTTATAGTTAAAATGACAAAGATAACATGATTGGGGATTTGTAATATTATATGTTACATTAGGATTCCTGAAACATAAGTGACTTAGTGTGTTAGTAAGAAAACAGAATGATAACCTGGAATTTAAAAAGAAAAAAAATTGGCTGGATGCAGTGGCTCATACCTGTAATCCCAGCACTTTGGGAGGCCGAGGTGGGCAAATCACTTGAGGTCAGGAGTTCGAGACCAGCCTGGCCAACATGGTGAAACCCCATCTCTACCAAATATAAACAAATTAGCTGGGTGTGGTGGCGCGCTTCCGTTATCCCAGCTACTTGGGAGGCTAAGGCAGGAGAATTGCTTGAACCTGGGAAGAGGAGGTTGCGGTGAGCTGAGATTGTGCCATAGCACTCCAGCCTAGGCAACAGAGCAAGACTCCATCTCAAAAAAAAAAAAAAAAAAAAGTTGTCTAAGCAAAAGCTAGAAGTTAAGGGTTAGGGACCAGAAAACAAGTAAGAATTAGAAGTGTTCCAAAGCTCTACTTTAAAGGCCAGAAAAAGTGGGAGAGATTGGAGGAAAAAAAGTGGTCTAAAGATTTCACTGTTGGGTGGGGTGCAGTGGCTCATGACTACAATTCCAGTACTTTGGGAGGCCGAGGCGGGTGGATCACGAGGTCAGGAGATCAAGACCATCCTGGCTAACACGGTGAAACCCCCTCTCTACTAAAAATGCAAAAAATTAGCCAGGCGTGGTGGCGGGCGCCTGTAGTCCCAGCTACTCGGGAGGCTGAGGCAGGAGAATGGCATGAACCCGGGAGGTGGAGGTTGCAGTGAGCTGAGACTGTGCCAGTGCAGTCCAGCCTGGGCAACAGAGAGAGACTCCATCTCGAAAAAAATAAAAAAATAAAATAAAAATTAGCCAGGTGTGATAGTGTGTGCCTGTAATCCCAGCCACTCGGGAGGCTGAGGGAGGAGAATTGCTTGAACCCAGGATGCAGAGGTTGCAGTGAGCTGAGATCGTGCCACCTGTACTCCAGCCTGGGTGACAGAGTGAGACTACGTGTCAAAAAGAAAAAAAAAATTTTCACTGTCAGTTGTCTTAAAAAGCATAAATTGGCCGGGCGTGGTGGCTCAAGCCTGTAATCCCAGCACTTTGGGAGGCTGAGACGGGCTGGCTAACACAGTGAAACCCCGTCTGTACTAAAAACAATACAAAAAACTAGCCGGGCGTGGTGGCGGGCGCCTGTAGTCCCAGCTACTTGGGAGGCTGAGGCAGAAGAATGGCGTAAACCCGGGAGGCGGAGCTTGCAGTGAGCTGAGATCCGGCCACTGCACTCCAGCCTGGACAACAGAGCAAGACTCTGTCTCAAAAAAAAAAAAAAAAAAAAAAAAAAAGCATAAATTCTGCTATGAGGTTTTTATGAGAGGTATGAGAAACATACCTAAAATTAGGTGACACAAAAAGGTTAAAAATTAAAGAATCCTAAAGGTATATCTGGCAAACACAAACAGAAAGAAATAGTAGCCATGCGAATGTCAGAAAAAGCACCACTCAAGGCCAAAAGCATTTAACATGAAGAGACATTTTATACTGATAACCCCCCCCCTCGCATCCCACTAATAAAACAGGCAAAGAGGCCAGGCAAAAAGGCCAGGTGCAGTGGCTCACACCTGTAATCCCAGCACTTTGGGAGGCCGAGGCGGGCGGATCACAAGGTCGAGACCAGCCTGGCCAACATGGTGAAACACCATCTCTACTAAAAATACAAAAAAAATTAGCCGGGCTTGGTGGCAGGTGCCTGTAATCCCAGCTGCTTGGGTGACTGAGGTAAGGAGAATGGCTTGAACCTGGGAGGCAGGGGTTGCAGTGACCTGATATCGTGCCACTGCACTCCAGCCTGGGCAACAGTGCGAGACTCCCTCTCAAAAAAAGGAAAAAAGGCTAGGCGCGGTGGCTCACACCTGTAATCCCAGCACTTTGGGAGGCAAGGCGGGCAGATCACAAGGTCAAGAGATCGAGACCATCCTGGCCAACATGGTGAAACCCTGTCTCTACTAAAAATACAAAAATTAGCTGGGCATGGTGGCACATGCCTGTAATCTCAGCTACTCAGGAGACTGAGACAGGAGAATTGCTTGAGCCTGGGAGGCAGAGGTTGCAGTGAGCCTGGATTGTGCCACTGCACTCCAGCCTGGCAAAAGAGTGAGACTCTGTCTCAAAAACAAAAAGAAACAAAAACAAAACAAAACAAAAAACAAACAGGCCAAGAATGTCTACAAGCACAAACTCACCTAGTAGCAAAACCTGATCTGAAGTGACAGGAGACTATATATAGTCTTTATATAACCCACGTAGTGTGACTATGCACACATTTCCCTGAAGAAACATCCAAGTATTTCATTATGGGCTGCTGGCCCAGACCCTGCTTGTGGTATTACATAATATTTGTGATACCCACATTTCCTTATCATAAAATTGTCAGACTTCCCAAACCCTAAATTAATATATAAACTCACTGCAATGCCAGTCAGAAATTGAATGGGGGTTTTTCCTGGAGCTGGATAAAATTATTTTAAGGTTTCTATAGAAGAATTCACATTTAAGAATAGCTAAGACAGGCCGGGCACGGTGGCTCATGCCTGTAATCACAGCACTTTGGGAGGCCGAGGCGGGCGGGCAGATCATGAGGTCAGGAGATAGAGACCATCCTGGCTAACATGGTGAAACCCCATCTCCACTAAAAATACAAAAAATTAGCCGGGCGTGGTGGTGAGCGCCTGTAGTCCCAGCTACTTGGGAGGCTGAGGCGGGAGAATGGTGTGAACCCAGGATGCGGAGCTTGCAGTGAGCCGAGATTGTGCCACTGCACTCCAGCCTGGGTGACAGAGCAAGATTCCATCTCAAAAAAAAAAAAAAAAAAAGAATAGCTAAGACAAAGAACAGTGGGAGGATGGCAAAAGCTTATTAAAATTGACCACAAAACCACTGTCATAAAAATAACATGGTGTTAGCATAGCAGTAGACAAATAGAGCCTGTTGGTAGAATGCAATAGAAAGCCTAGAAATAAATCCAAGCATGTATATATGGGAACTGAATATGCAACAAATGTGGCATTTCGAATCACTGCAGAAAAGGTGATTCGAAATGCCACATTTGTTGCATATTCAGTTCCCATATATACATGCTTGGATTTATTTCTAGGCTTTCTATTGCATTCTACCAACAGGCTCTATTTGTCTACTGCTATGCTAACAAATGTGGCATTTCGAATCACTGCAGAAAAGGTGATTATTTAATAAATGATGCTGGCAGGCCAGGCGCAGTGGCTCATGCCTGTACTCCCAGCACTTTGGGAGGCTGAAGCAGGTGGATCACCTGAGGTCATGAGTTCGAGACCAATCTGGCCAACATGGCAAAACCTCATCTCTACTAAAAATATAAAAATTAGCCGGGCATGGTAGCGGGCGCCTGTAATCCCAGCTATTTGGGAGGCTGAGGCAGGAGAATTGCTTGAACACAGGAGACAGAGGTTGCAGTGAGCTGAAATTGTGCAACTGCACTCCTGCCTGGGCAGTAAGAGTGAAACTTCATCTAAAAAAAAAATTAAATTAAAAAAATAAATGATGCTGGCATAATTGACTATCTTGATTTTTTTTAAGCCAGTTCTGCTTGTCACAATGCTGACAGAGAAAAATATTTATATGTAAAAGAGAAAACAATAAGCATAGAAGAAAATACAGAATATTTGTATAAGCTTATGGATGGGGAACATTGTTCCAAAGTAAAAGGAGAAACTCAGCCAGGCGCAGTGGCTCACGCCTGTAATCCCACCACTTTGGGAGGCCCAGGCAGGTGAATCACTTGAGGTCAGGAGTTTGATACCAGCCTGACCAACATGGTGAAACCCCATCTCTACTAAAAATACAAAAGTAGCCAGGTGTAGTGGCACATGCCTGTAATCCCAGCTACTTGGGAGGCTGAGGCAGGAAAATAACTTGAACCCAGGAAGTAGAGGTTGCAGTGAGCTGAGATTGCACCATTGCACTCCAGCCTGGGCAATAAGAGCGAAACTCTGTCCCCACGCCTGCAATAAAAAGGAGAAACTCAGAAATCATAAAGAAAAAGATAGATATGTGTATAGGTGTGCAATCAAATGTTTAATTTTGATAGGACAAAACAGATCCATCCCATAAGCAAAGCCAAAAAACAAAAGATCAACTGGGAAAAACATTTGC
The DNA here is from genome assembly GCF_008728515.1 of Papio anubis. Classification (NCBI taxonomy): domain Eukaryota; kingdom Metazoa; phylum Chordata; class Mammalia; order Primates; family Cercopithecidae; genus Papio; species Papio anubis. The sequence goes on from NC_044996.1 coordinate 96,871,335, forward strand.
AGTACATATGATAGAAAGGAGGCTGGTGGCTGGGTGCGGGGGCTCCCGCCTGTAATCCAAACACTTTGAGAGGCTGAGGTGGGTGGATCACTTGAGGTCAGAAGTTTGAGACCAGCCTGGCCAACATGGCAAAACCATGTCTCTACAAAAAATACAAAAATTAGCTGGGCATGGTGGTGCACGCCTGTAGTCCCAGCTACTTGAAAGGCTGAGGCAGGAGAGCTTGAGCTCAAGACTGCAGTGAGCCATATTTGTGTCACTGAATTCCAGCCTGGGTGACAAAGAGAGTCTCAAAAAAAAAAAAAAAAAAGATTCATACTGGAAAGGTACAAATTGGTCAAAGGTCTAGGCTTTGTAATCTCCCAACTGTAGAGGTGACAGAAACTGGCTTTTTCCCAGAAAGAGGGACTAGGCCATCCAAACAGTCCCAACATGTCTGTTGCTTTCACAGCTGTGAAAATGATCACGAGAATGCCATTAATATGTCTAATGATCGCTCCATATATTGGACACTTACATATTAATGTGTAGAATACCACTTATGTTAAACACATACCATTTGTGTGTATAGACACACAAATATGAATATACTCACATACATGGATAAATGTGTGTGTAAGTGTAAATAAGTAAAGGACATGCACGGTTATACATCAAACCGATTCCCTCAGGGCAAAAAGGGTAGGGTAGGGGACTGAGATTAGGCATAGTGTTCCCAGGAGACTTCACCCTTATTTAAAATGCTTTTATTTTTAATAAGAATGTATTTACTGGGTAAAGATTAGTTTCTCTTAAAAATATGACTCTAATCAAATTCCCATCAGGATTTTAATGGAATAATAAGCTAATTTATTAAATAAAAAGAACAGTAAGTAAACATGAATATTCACGAAAAGTTTTTAAAAAGGAAAACATGAAAACATATCATAAAACTATAATGATTAAGGCTGGGTGTGGTGGCTCTTGCTTATAATCCCAGCACTTCGGGAGGCTGAGGCGGGCAGACTGCTTGAGCCCAGGAGTTCAAGACCAGCCTGGGCAACATGGCAAAACCTTGTTTCTACAAAAAATACAAACATTAGTTGGGCATGGTGGCATGTGTCTGCAGTCCCAGCTACTCAGGAGGCTGACGTGGGACGATTGCTTGAGCTTGGGAGGCGGAGGCTGCAGTGAGCTGAGATTGGGCCACTGCACTCCAGCAAGGATGACAGAGTGAGACCCTGTCTCAAAAACAAAAAACAAAACAAACAAACAAAAAACTATAATGATTAAAACAACATAGAATTGGTTTAGAATTTAATAAATAGATCAAAGTAAGAGAACCAGGAATTCAGAAACAGACCCATGTATGTGCAGGAATTTGGTAAATAAGACAGAGGGCTTCTTTTTTTCTTTTCTTTTTTTTTTTTTTTTTGAGACGGAGTCTAGTTCTGTCACCCAGGCTGGAGTGCAATGGCACGAGCTCGGTTCACTGCAACCTCCGCCTCCCAGGCTCAAGCGATTCTCCTGCCTCAGCCTCCCTAGTAGCTGGGATTACAGGTGCCCACTACCACGCCCGGCTAATTTTTATATTTTTAGTAGAGACAGGGTTTCACCATATTTGGCCAGACTGGTCTTGAACTCCTGACCTCAGGTGATCCACCTGCCTTGGCCTCCCAAAGTGCTGGGATTACAGGTGTGAGCCACAGCGATAACCTTTTAAAGATGTATTCCTGCCAGACTGCTGGGTGCCTTTCTGTCTCTCTGCTTTATTGGCATTCGTCCCAGTTCTCATGCACTTGGGGTTTTCTCCACATGTTTTGTAGCCATGCAGATTTGATTTTTTTCCTGAAATAGTGCTACTGTGTCTCTTTTACAGGTGAGGAAAACAAGGCCCAAGGAATTAAGTGACTGACATAAGCACATATGGCTACTCAGTGGCAGAGGTTCCGGTGTGTCTGGCTACCTATCTTTTCCTATTTGGCTTCCTGCCCATCTCTGTCACTATCTTTCCCTCTGACTCTTGTTTCTCTCTCTCCTCTCTTTTTTACAAAGCTGCCAGTTTTAACAAGTCCAAAATATTGTAGAGTTAAATGGTTAAGAACAAGGACTCTGGAGCCAGTTCAGTCACTGCCTGGGTTCAAATCTTGCTCTTCAACTTACTGTCTGTAAGGCTGGGATGAGTCCTGTCACCTCTCTGAGCCTCAGTTTCCTCATCTATAATATGGGGAAAATGATTGTCCCTATTCTATAGGATTATTTTGACAATTCAATGAAAAAATATTATGTGCACAGAATGGCCCTAAGTGTTCAATACACATTAGCTATTTATGTTATAACGACATCAATAAAGTGCCCAAATCATCCCAAATGGGCACGTGAGTTTCCTGAGGCTGGGAACCACATCTTCCACTCCACAACTATTTAAAACAATTTCAAACCTACAATAACATTAAAAGAATACCCTGAACACCCATACATACTTCATCTAGATCCTCTATTAACTTTTTTTTTTGGGCCACATTTGCTTTATCTCACTCTCTCTGTATATAAACACATTATTTTTGCCAAGTTATTTGCAGACATCATGACATTTTATCCCTTCATACTTAACTGTGTTTTTCCCAAGAACAAGGATATTTTCCTTCAATAGATATGATACCAGTACCACACTGCTATGGTTTGAATGTGTCCTCCCAAATTCATGTGTTGCAATGTAATTACCAATGTGATCATATTAAGAGGTGGGGGCCTTTAAGAGGTGATTAAGTCATGAGGGTAGTGCTCTCATAGATGGGATTAGGACTCTTTTTCTTATTTTTTATTTTTATTTACTTTTTTGAGATGGAGTCTCGCTCTGTCGCCCAGGCTGGAGTGCAGTGGCATGATCTCGGCTCACTGCAAGCTCCGCCTCCCAGGTTCATGCCATTCTCCTGCCTCAGCCTCCCGAGTAGCTGGGACTACAGGTGCCCACCACCACATCTGGCTATTTTTTTTGTATTTTTAGTAAAAGATGGGGTGTCACCATGTTGGCCAGGATGGTCTCGAACTCCTGACTTCAGGTGATCTGCCTGCCTCAGCCTCTCAAAGTGCTGGGATTACAGGTGTGAGCCACCACGCCCAGCAGATTAGGGCTCTTATAAAGATGTTGAGGGTGTGGGTTCACTCTCTTCTGTTCTTCTGTCATGTGATGATGCAGCAAGAAAGCCCTCACCAGACACACAACCTGCCTGCACCTTCATCTTGGACTTCCCAGTCTCCAAAACTGTGAGAAATAAATTTCTCTTCTTTACAAATTCCTCAGTCTGCGGTATTCTGTTATAGTAGCACAAAACGACTAAGACACACACCCAGGAAATTTAATACTGATACAATACAATTATCTAATGTATGCTCTGTAATCAAATTTTGAGACCATGTCCTAATTTATCTGTGTGCTCGCAGGGACCAGAATAGGCAAGAGTGGAGGAACAAAGATGAGAAGAGAAAAAGTGGCTGAGAGGTCAAGGGAACAAATGAATGAGTGAGCAAGAATACAAACAAATGAATATGGGTGCAGAATGAGTGAATGAATAAGCACAACTAGCATTATTATAATATGCATTGTTACATTTTGGTATTATAACTGAAATACATAATGCTAAAGCTATACCGTTATACTACATTATAAATCTGCATTATATATAATTATTACATACATGACTAGGTTATATGTTACAATAGTATAATACAATAGAATTATCATTATTAGAGATAACACTTTCTGAGCCTTCATTATGCAGTCATGCACCATTCCAGGCATTTTATGTGAATTTCCCCTCACAATGGTTCTAAGATACAAGGCCTCGCAATGGTTCTAAGATACAATTTTCTCTTTACAAGTGAAGAAATTGAGGCCTAGTGGTTGAGCCAGGATCTACAGCTAGGACACCTTGCTACCCATCCCACCATGAGGGAGTGTATTGTGAGGGGTGGCATCACCCTATGGGGTAAAGGGGTCCCAGAGCAGTGCTCCCGGGGGCACTGGGTACTCACTGTCCTCCGAGGGCCGAATATCTACACGCAATTGCAGGTAGGGTTTGGAGGCAGTGGCAAAGGCTGTGCTGAGGTCCCAGTCAGATAGGAGTGAGAGGTAAACTTCCTGTCCTAGCCGGTCCCGGCCCAGGTAGCTGATGCCAAAGTTCTTCTTCCTGGACAGGGGATATGAGGGAGCTCTCAGGGCCCCTGATGCCCTGGAGGCCTCAGGGACAGTTTCCAAAACAAGGAGGGTAATATAGAAGGTGTTGAAAACAACTTCCTACTATGTGCAAGGTACTGTGCCAAGGATTATGGGCAGCCTGAGATCAGGTCATTTATACCCACTTTGTTATACCAACACATACAAGCAGGTACATACCTGCTTGTATCTGGAGGTCACATTGGAAACTGGTAAAATGTTGGCCGGGTGCAGTGGCTCACGCCTATAATCTCCGCATTTTGGGAGGCCGAGGTGGGGGGATCACCTGAGGTCAGGAGTTCGAGACTGGTCTGGCCAACATGGTGAAACCCTTTCTGCACTAAAAATACAAAAAATTAGCTGGGTGTGTGGCAGGTGCCTGTAATCCCAGCTACTCAGGAGGCTGAGGCAGGAGAATCACTTGAACCTGGGAGGTGGAGGTTGCAGTGAGCCAAGATTGTGGCATTGCACTCCAGCCTGGGTGACAGAGCAAGACTCCATCTCAAAAAAAAAAAAACAAAAAAAAATTGGTTCCCTCTGGGGTAGATGAGGAACAGAAGTGGGAAGAAAGCAGCCTTCTTACTACATAAAAAAAAAAAAAATAAAGCAATCTGTGTTTGTTATTTTTCACAACAAAAATGTTTATGTAAGAAACTCTAATAACAACTAAGAATTTATTATTCAGCTATACTTGTGCAACTATGTAGTTTGTTGCGTGATGCTCACCGTAACCATGGAAACATCCTAAATACCCAACAATTTTGTACTGTTTGAATTTCTTACCATGTGCATGTATTCCTCCAAAACCAGCACCACAACAAAATGACTATCACATCTGCCCCCAAAAGACACCACTTTTCAGTTATCAGATTAGCAAATTTTGCAGTTATACAGTAACCAGTGTTTGTGAGGGTGTGAGGGAAACAGGCATTTATGTGGTGCTGATGAGATCATAAACTGATAAAACCTGTCTGGAGAGCATTTTGGAAACACCCATTAAAAGTTGAAAAAGCAGGCCAGGCATGGTGACTCACGCCTGTAATTTCAGCACTTTGGGAGGCTGAGGCGGGTGGATCACAAGGTCAGGAGATGGAGATGATCCTGCCCAACACGGTGAAACCCCATCTCTATTAAAAACACAAAAATTAGCCAGGCATGGTGGCGCTACTCAGGAGGCTGAGGCAGGAGAATCGCTTGAACCCAGGAGGTGGAGGTTGCAATGAGCTGAGATCGCACCACTGCACTCCAGCCTGGGCGAGAGTGAGACTCTGACTAAAAAAAAAAAAAAAAAAAATTAAAATGCAAATACCCTTTTTCCTGACAATACCACTGCTAGGAATTTATCCCATGACTGGATGTTTCCAAATACATTACTCCCTCTTTATCTACAGGGGATATATTCCAAGACCCCCCAGTGGATGCCTGAAACTGCAGATAGTACCAAGACCTACATATACTATGTTTTTTTTTTTCATATACATACATACCTATGAAAAAGTTTAATTGATAAATTAGGCACAGTAAGAGATGAACAATAATAGAACAATTATGACAATACAGATGCTTCTTGACTATGACAGGATTATGTACCAATAAACTCATCATAAGTTCATAAATTGGAAATACTGTAAGTTGACAATGCATTTGGCTGGGCGCGGTGCCTCACCTGTAATCCCAGCACTTTGGGAGGCTGAGACGGGCAGATTGCTTGAGCTCAGGAGTTTGAAACTGCCCTAGGCAACATGGCGAAACCCTGTCTCTACTAAATATACAAAAATTGGCCGGGTGCAGAGGCTCATGCGCCTGTAATCCCAACACTTTGGGAGGCCGAGCTAGGCAGATCCCTTGAGGTCAGGAGTTCGAGACCAGTCTGACCAATATGATGAAAATTAGCTGAGTGTGGTGGCACACACCTGTAATCCCAGCTACTCGGGAGGCTGAGGCATGAGAATCGCTTGAACCTGGGAGGCAGAGGCTGCAGTAAGCCAAGATTGGGCACTGCACTCCAACCTGGGTGACAGAGTGAGACTCTGTCTCAAAAAGAAAAGAGAAGATCAAAAAACTATCCGGGGCTGGGAGTGGTGGCTCACACCTGTAATCCTAGCACTTTGGGAGGCCGAGGCGGACAGAAAACTTGAGGTCAGGTGTTCGAGACTAGCCTGACCAACATGGTGAAACCTTGTCTCTACTAAAAATACAAAAATTAGCCAGGCATGGTGGTGCGTGCCTGTAATCCCAGCTACTTGGGAGGCTGAGGCAGGATAATCACTTGAACCCAGGAAGTGGAGGTTGCAGTGAGCCGAGATTGCGCCATTGCACTGCAGTCCAGGGGATAAGAGCAAAACTTCGTCTAAAAAAAAAAAAGTTATCCCGGCATAGTGGTGCACGCCTGTAGTCCCAGCTACTTGAGAGGCTGCGACAGGAGAATCACTTGAACCCGGGAGATGTCACTGCACTCCAGCCTGGGTGACAGTGAGACTCTGTCTCAAAAAAAAAAAAAAAAAAAAAAAAAAAAGAAAAAAAAAGAAAAATGCATTTAACACACCTAACCTACCAAACATCACAGGTTAGCCTAGCCTTCGTTAAACGTGCTCAGAACACTCACATTAGCCTACAGTTGGGCAAACTCATCTAACACAGAGCCTACTTTATAATAGTGTTGAATATTTCACATAATTTATTGAACACTGTACTGAAAGTGAAAAGCAGAATGGCTTGCAGTACAGTCTCTACCAAATGCGTATCACTTTTGCACCATTGTAAAGTTGAAAAATCCTAAGTCCAGTTATTGTAAGTTGGGGACTATCTGTAAACTGTAATAAAAGTAATGTGAATGTGGTCTCTCTCTCTCTCAAAATATCTTATTGTATGTAATATTTGCAGACTGAGGTTGACCATGGGTAACTGAAACTGCAGAAAGCAAAACCACAGATAAAAGTAGACTGCTGTACTCCAAGACATGCATACGTGGCTGTTCACTGTGGGATTATTTGTAGTAGTAAAATAAACACAAACCCTACCAAACAAACAAAGGCTAGATAACCACTGTAGAGGTGGGTGGCCCACTGGCCAGTCCCCAGCATCTTCCCACTCACCCACTCAAATCAAAGGCTCGGATGAGGATGTGCTGCAACACGTCGAGCGAGGTGATCTGGGGATCTACAGCAAAAGAGCGGAACTCTGGCGGTAAGAAGCTCTCACATTTCTGGGGAGAGAAGACATGGGGTAGGCCACCAGGGGCCTCATCACCATGCTGAAGAGTGAGGTGCAGAGTGGTAGAAGGCAAAGTCAGAGAGGTGCCAGGGGCCAGATCAAGGCAGGTGTTCTGGACCATAGGGTCCAGTGAGGAGGAGGCTACTGCAAGGGTTCAGGCCCCCAATCCTTCTTCTATATCCCTTCAACTGTGGTTGCCAGAATCACCATATCCAGTCTGGCTCCTGTTAAATCAGTCCTCTATGATGCTGTAACCAATCTAGCACATCTACCTACAACACTCTCCTGCTTAAATCTCTTCAATGGCAACCCTAGAGTCCCAGCAAGCGGGCCTATGGGGCCCCAGCCAGCCTCTCACCAGGTTTTTTGAACTTTATACTCTGGTAGTACCAAACTGTTAGAAGTTACCTTGAAACCATCCTGACTCCAGGCCATTGATTGTGCTGATCCCCTGTCTGGAACATCCCTCCCACTTTCTTCACGTGGTTCACTCCCAGCTCAGGCATCTTTTTTTCTGAATGTCAAACTTCTACCTTAGAGCTTTATTACACTGAAGTGATGTGTGGACCCTCTTATCACTGCCAGTGCCACTGGTTGGTTGGAGCCACCATCATTGTTTACGGAACTATGGCAACAGCGTTCTTCCTCAGCATATACACCAAAGGCCCTTGGCGATCTGCCTCTGTCTTAGCACTCTGATTCACCTCCTACCACTCTTCCCCTCATTCTCTCCACTCCAGCAATCAGGAACCTACGGGAACATGCCAGGCCCATTCCCATCCTCTAGCCTTTGCCCTTGCTATTCCTTCTGCCTAGAATACTCTTCCCTTCTAATATGCACATGGCTAACTCCTTTTATTCGGGTCTCTGCTCCTTCAGTACCTCCTCTGGGGATTTCCCTGTACAACCTTGGCTAAAGTGACTCCCTGTTGCATAACCTTTTTCATTATTTGAGTATCCGAAGCATCTCATTTCTTTAGTTGTCTCCACCCACGAGCCTGTCAGTTCATCAAAGTGGGAACTTGCACATGAGTGCACTCTCCACACATACGGGTTGACTGACTCCAGAGCCAGCACCTTCTCATTCCTCAGAGCCCCACCCTCAACTACTGCGGCCCCTCCTCCAGCCCATAGCCCCTCCCCTTTGTCTATAAGCTCCACCCATTTATCCCATAGACCCCCGTCTCTCCATTTTCAGTCCCACGCCCCAAGGTACGTCGCTAACGCTCCCAGGCTCTCAGGCCCTCCCTCCCCCTCGCCACCATCACTTGGCCCTCAAGCTTCGCCGCTCAGGTTTTGTCCCACATCTCAAGTCCCGCCCTCCATCCTACGACAGCCACCGCCTCCCCCTCCCCTGGGATGCCTCGGCGCCTGGGCCGACTCACCCGCCAGCCTCACCTTGACTCGGACCCGCACCACCTCTCGCTCCTCCTCCTCAGCGGCCGCCGCCGCCTGAGCTCCCACGCCGGGCGGGGGCGCTCCGGAGCCAGACAAATCCGAAGCCCCGGAGGCTGTGGCCATCCCGCCGCCGCCCGTCTCAGGGTGACGGTTGACCGTTGCCCCCCAACCCGGCGCACACTCTACTGTACTGACGCCCGCCGCCCCACCTCGTGCCGGGGCGCAGGCGCAGAGGGCTCTGCGCGACCCTACCCCCCCACCGTCCCTCCCACCTGGCCCTGCCTGGAGGTCGCCTCTGCGCCTGCGCCTAGATGCTGTTGCCAGGAGCCCCGCCCCCAAAAGTCGGGCATTTTGCTTTATTTCAGCGAGCGTGCGGACGCCTACTGAGGCCCCGCCTCCCCCAGCCCCGTGGTTTGGTTGTTTTGACAGCCTACTTCCGGATTCATAGAGGTGTTATACTGACACCTCGTTCGCCAAGAGAAGTGGGCGGGGAAAGGAAGGGGCTGCGTGATGACGTCAGGCCCCATACCCCGCCTCAAGTTGCCTCCCGCCTCTGCTAACAGATGATGTCATCTATTTCAAATTGGCCCTCGCTTCGTATGAATCCACTGAACGGGAAAGAAATCCTTTTTTTTTTTAAGGCAGGGTCTCGCTCTGTCACCTAGGCTGTAGTGCAATGGCGCGATCACAGCTCACTGCAGCCTCAAAGTGAGCTATGATCAAGCTATCCTCCTGCCTTAGCCTCCCGAGAGCTGGGACTACAGGAGCGCGCTACCACGCACAGCCAATTTTTGTGTATCTTGTAGAGAGAGGGTTTAGTCTTGTTGCCCAGGCTAGTCTCGAACTCCTGACCTCAGGTGATCCGCCCATCTTGACCTCCCAAAGTGTTGGGATTACAGGTGTGAGCCACAGCCCCTGGTTAAAGTGTTTTAAAAAATATACTCAGCAGGGTGCAGTGGCTCATGTCTCAGCACTTTGGGAGGCCGAGGCGGGCAGATCTCTTGAGCCCAGGAGTTCTAGACAGCGAGACTCTGTCTCTTAATAAAAAATTAAACAATTAGCTGGACGTGGTGGCGCACACCTGCAGTCCCAGCTACTCGGGAGGCTGAAGCAGCAGGATAGCTGAGCCCAGGAAGTCAAGGCTGCAGTGAGCCCTGCTCACACCACTGCCCTAACCTGCACCACAGGGCAAAGCCCTGTCTCAAACAAAAATTAATAATTTACATCCTGACTTAGTAAGGTCAGACAAAAAAACAGGAAAATGGTTTACACATTGTGAAAATTCATAGAGATTTTGTACACTGATGATTTTTGTACTTCCTGTATGAATGTTACACTTCATTAAATAATTTACCCCCCCAAAAAACTTTTATGCTCTTTGGAGTTCTAGCTTTTGGTTTGCCTTTGTCTGAAACTTGACGAGATCATATTTTCCCAAGTGTATACAACTAGGAGGCAAACTTCCAGGTAATTCAACTCCAGGAAGGACACTAATGCTTCTAACTGAAACCCAGGAAGAAGTTAACAATCAAGACTTCAGAAGGCAGAAAGCGAGACAGACCCAGGGAGCTCAGAAGCATATCTCTAAAGCTCTGCCATTATTGAACCAGTTCAAAGGATCCCTGGTCTTTATGTCCCTTTTCCAAGTTTCACATTCTCAGATCTTGGAGAATCACTGAATCATTGGAAGAGCCCTCTGTCCAGCTTGGTCTAGAGATTTATTTGAAACCTGACTAAAATGTTGGTACTGACTGCCAGGGACCCATTGAAAGAGAAGTGGCCAGGCTCAACTACAAACCAACCAATGGAGCCCAAATGATACCATCTGTAAAAGATCAGCTTTCTGGGGTCCCAGAGCAGGGTGGATAACGGATCTGGAAGAGCAAATGGGGAATGCCCAGCAGAGCATGCAAAAGGCTTAGCAATGTGCTGAGCACATAGTTAGTGCTCGAAACAATGAATGCAAGAAGCCAATAATAAATGAAGAAAAAATTTTAAAAATAAACTGAGTCAGGCGCAGTGGCTCACACTTGTAATCTCAGCATTTTGGGAGGCCGAGGTGGGAGGATTGCTCGAGCCGGGGAGTTCGAGACCAGCCTGGGCAACACAGGAAGACCCTGTCCCTACGAAATTAAAAAAAAAAAAAAAAAAAAATTAGCTGGGCATGGGTGCGTACCTGTGCTCCTAGTGTTCGGGAGGCTGAGGTGAGAGGATTGCTTGAGCCTGGGAGGTCCAAGCTGCAATGGAGCTGTGATCACACCACTACACCCCAGCTTGGGTGACAGAGTGAGACCCTGATTCAAAAAAAAAAAAAAAAAAAAGCCCACAACATGTTAAGGTTGGTCCTGCTCTTAAACAGTGTATGTCTACTAGATATTGGCTGAATTATTAAATATATCTTAGACTTTTCTGAGAAACTTTATGTATGGCAAAATGCAAAAAGGCAGTCTTCCCACTTAATGGCACAACATCCGTGCAGTCTGGACAAAATACAGGCTGCACTTACAAATGTTAATTTCCAACAAAGGAGTCTTTTTTTTTTTTTTTTTTTGAGACGGAGTCTCGCTCTGTCGCCCAGGCTGGAGTGCAGTGGCCGGATCTCAGCTCACTGCAAACTCCGCCTCCCGGGTTCACGCCATTCTCCTGCCTCAGCCTCCCGAGTAGCTGGGACTACAGGCGCCCGCCACCTCGCCCGGCTAGTTTTTTGTATTTTTTTAGTAGAGACGGGGTTTCACCGTGTTAGCCAGGATGGTCTCGATCTCCCGACCTCGTGATCCGCCCATCTCGGCCTCCCAAAGTACTGGGATTACAGGCTTGAGCCACCGCGCCTGGCCTTCCAACAAAGGAGTCTTGTAAGATACTAGCACTCCAACTATTGTGTCCGTGTCATATGGATGCAACCCTCAAGGTTAACTTTTTAGGCAAGTCTGCAATTCTATTTTGGTGTCTTTTAAAATAACATGTTGCCTTGGTATTAATATTAGATAGATATCTCTACTTTTAGAAGGTATAAATAATGGGGATTTTCTCTGAAAGCCAGAAAAGGATTATTGGCATGTCTCTCTTGCCCCATGTGCTTAGAGTCAAAATCACCTATAGCACTGCTGGATTTTCTGATAGAGACAAGGAGTAAGAGTCTGCTTTTCATTTATCATAGGGTGGGATGTGCAAACCATTAGCCTGGAGTTTGGAATCGATCCTGAGGGCACTGGGGCAAAGGTTTAGACAGGGGTATGATGTGGTCAGATGCCTCGGTCTTGGTCCTGGGGAGAGCCTTGGATGGAAAGATACTGGAAGCAAGAATATCAAAAAGGAGGTCCTTCCCATAGTTCTGGGGAGAACTTTCTTTTTTGTTTATTCATTCTTCCATTCAACAAATACAAAGTGTATGCTAGGCAGTCTACATAAATTAATTCTTATAATCTGCATAAAAACCCTATGAGGTAGTATCTTAGTCCATTTTTCTATTGCTGTAACCAAATACCCAAGACTGGGTAATTTATAAAGAAATTTGGGACGCTGAGGTGGGAGGATTGCTTTGAGGCCTGTTCAAGACCAGCCTCGGCAACATAGCAAGACCCTGTCTCCACAAAAAATTTTAAAAATTAGCTGAGCGTGGCAGTATGCCTGTAGTCCTAGCTACTTAGGAGGCTGAGGCAGGAGGATTGCTTATGCCCAGAAGTTTGAGGCTGCAGTGAGCTGTGATCACACCACTACACTCCAGTTTGGGTGACAGAGTGAGACCCTGTCTCTAAAAACAACAACAACAACAAACAAAAAAAAAAAAAAAAAAAAAAGAAAGAAAAGAAATGAATTGCTTACAGTTCTGGAGGCTGGGAAGTCCATGGTCAAGGGGTCACATCTGGTGAGGCCCTTCTGCTGGTGGGGCCTCTCTGTGGAGTGGCGAGGCAGAGCAGGGCATCACATGGTGAGGGGGCTGACCTTGCTAGCTCAGATCTGTTTCTCTTCTTAGAAAACCACTAATGCCCCACCCTTATGACCTCATCTAATCTAATCCTAATTACCTCTCAAGGTCCCATCTCTCAAATACCGTAGTCGGATTTCCCACCTCCTTAATACTGTTAAAATAGAGATTTAGTTTCAACATGAGTTTTGGAGGGCAGAAACGTTCGAATCATAGCAGGTAGGTGTTATTATTCTAAGCATTCTACAGATTAGAGTACTGAAAGCCAGGAAGAAACAAGCTCAAGGTCAAAGTGGGTAGTGACACAGAGAGTAGGCAGTGCAATGGACGGAACTTGGGGCTATGCCTGTTGTGTCTGAGGAAGAGCAAGGAGGTCAGTATGCCTTTAAGTAGAGTGAATGATAGGTGAGTGACAGGAGACGAGGTGAGAATGGAGTGAGATCATGCAGGGCTTTGACCTTAACGGTAAGGCATTTCTCCAGAGCTATATACTGTAGGCCTAAGCAGAGCCAGGATTTGAACTGAAGTCCACAGGTCCTCTTTTTTTGAGACAGAGTTTTGTTCTTGTTGCCCAGGCTTGAGTGCAATGGTGTAATCTCGGCTCACTGCAACCTCTGCCTCCTGGGTTCAAGTGATTCTCCTGCTTCAGCCTCCCAAGTAGCTGGGATTACAGGTGCCTGGCACCACGCCTGGCTAATTTTTTTGTATTTTTAGTGCAGATGGGGTTTCACCATGTTGGCTGGGCTGGTCTTGAACTCCTGACCTCAGGTGATCTGCTCGCCTCAGCCTCCCAAAGTATTGGGATTACAGGCGTGAGCCACTGCTGCCCAGCCTTACACAGGTCACCTGAAGCCAGTCTATAGGTATCTGTGGTTTTATTATTTATCATTTTCCATCTCTTCAAAACTTCTCAAGTACCCAACTGTTTTATGACGGAGGGTCTATAAGGTAATGATAGACTGCAGGATGAGTGATGGTGGTCTGTAGAGTAAGTGAGGGGTGTCTGTTGGGTGAATGATAGGAGGTCTGTGGGGAGAGTCACGGAGGATCTCTGGGGTGGATGGGAGTCTGGGTGCATGATAGGTGGACTATGAGGTAAGTCATGGGGATCTGAGGGGTGAATGATGGCATCTGTGGGTGAGTGATGGGGTGTATATGGTGGATGGTGGAGGATCATGAGTTGAGAGATGGGATGGTGGTGTGAGTGATAAGGGGTCTGTGGGATGAGAGATGGACTCTGTGGGTTGAGTGATGGGTTCTGCAAGGTGAGTTATGGGATGCTTATAGGGTTAGCAAAAGGGCATCTGTAGGATGAGTGGTGGGTCTGTGGGGTCAGTGATAGGGGTTGGTGGGGTGACTGACAAGGGGCTTCTGGGGTGAGTTGTGGGATCTTCAGAATGAAGATTTTGGGGGTGATGGGGCCTGTGGGGGTGAGTGATGGGGTCAAGGTCTGTGTGGTGAGTTATGGGGTTTCTGTGGGGTCAATAATGGGCAATCTATGAAATGAATATGTGTTGGTAGGAAGAGTGATGGGTATCTTAGGAGTTGATGGGGTATGTGGGAGGAGTCATGGGGGTTCTGTGGAATTAGTGATGGGATATCTGTGGGGCGGTTTAGCAGAAGCCAAGAGTCTGAGTGATGGAATGTGTGCGGTAGGAGTGTTGGGGGCTCTGCGAGGTGAGAGCTGTGGCATCTGTGGGGTGACTGATAGGGAGTGTTATGAACTGAATGATGTCCTCCTACCGAAATTAGGTTTGAAGCCCTAATATCAGGGGGACCAGCCCCCAATATTTCAATGTAATATCACTATATCTGAAATAGAGCCTTTAAGGAGGTAATTAAGGTTAAATGAGGTTATAAGGGTGGGGCCCTAATTCAATAGAACTGGTGTCCTTATAAGAAGAGGGACACTGAGCATGAGTGCACAGAGAAAGGGCCACATGAGGACACAGCAAGAAGGTAGCCATCTGCAAGCCAAGGAGAGAAGCCCCACCAGACACCAACCCTGATGGCACCTTGCCCTTGGACTGTCCAACCTCCCAAACTGTGAGAAAATAAGTTTGTTGTTTAAGCCACCTGGTCTTTTTGTTATAGCGTTTTGTTATGGAAGCCAGAGCCAACTAACACAGGGGAGGATTAGGGTCTGTGGGGTTAGCGATTGGGCCTCTGGAAGGTATGATCGGGGGACAATAAACTGAATAATAGGGATCTTTGGGGTAGTGACGGGGTCTGTAGGGTGATGGGGAGCCTGTAGAGTGAATGATGGGGTATAGAGTGGCGAGTGACAGGATTCTGTAGGATTAATGATGGGGGCTGTGGGGCGAGTCTGTAGGGGGAGTGAAGGAGGTCTTTGAGGAATGGAAGAATCTATAGACGACTGATGAGGATCTGTGGGGTGATGGGGGCATCTGTGGGGTGGAAGAATGACTGGGGGTCTGTAGGGGTGCTGATGTGCTAGCTTGTAAGGTGAGGGGGCTTTGTGGTGTGACAGATGGAGGGTCTGTGAGATGAGTGGGAGTCACCTGTGGGGTTAGTAATGGGGTGTCAGTGGGGTGAGAGATTAGAGCTCTGTGGAGTCAGTGATGAGTGAGTCAGTAGAGTGAGTGAAGTGATTAGGGGCCAATAAGCTGAATGATCCAGGGGTGGAGTCTGTTGGATGAGTAATGTGGCTCTGTGAGGTGAATGACATGAATATGCAGGGTTCACGATGGGGCCTGTGGGGTGAGTGATGGAGGATCTTTAGGGTTTGTGATGGGAAGTCTATAGGGTGGGTGTTGGTGGGGTCCATGTGGCAGCAATGCAGGGGGATCTGTGGGCTGAGTAATCAGGGCATGTGATGAGGGTCTATGGGGTGAGTGATGGAAGATCTGTGTTGGGGAGTGAGTGGAGTGAGCACAGAGCGATGTTACTGACTGAATTGTATCTCCCCAAAATTCATGCTGAAGCCCTAACCCCTAATACTTCAGAATGTGACTGTATTTGAAAATAGGGCCTTTCAAGAGGTGATTAAATTAAAATGAGGTTGGTGAGCACGGGTCCCAATCCAATCTGGCTGGTGTCCCTATAAGAAGAGATTAGGACACCGACATGCACAGGCAGAGGGAAGACTGTGAGGACATAGCGAGAAGGTGACCATCTACAAGCCAAGGAGAGAGGCCTCAGGGGACACTAAACTGGTTGACACCTTGAACTTGGATTTTCCGCCTCTAGAACTGTGAGGACATAAATTTCTGTTGTTTAAGCCACCAGGTCTATGGCATTTTGTTACAGCAGTCTTAGAAAACTGACACAGATTTTGGTCCTGGGAAGTGGAGTGCTGCTGTAACAAATACCTAAAAATGTGGAAGTAACTTTGGAACTGGGTAATGGGTAGAGGCTGAAAGAGTTTTGAGGTACATGTTAGAAAAAGCCTATGTTACTGCTACGGTCTTAATATTTGTGTCCCTCCCACCTCCAATTCCTATGTTGAAACCTAATTCCCAGTGTAATGATATTAGGAGGTGGGGCCTTTTGGAGGTGATTAGGTCATTCCCTTATAAGGGATGAAGGGACCAGAGTTCTACCCTCCCACCATGTGAGGGTACAGAGGGAAGGGGCCATCTGTGAGGAGGCAGGCCCTCACTCGACACTGAATTTGCCAACACCTTGATTTTGGACTTCTCAGACCTCAGAACTGTGAGAAATAAATATCAGTTGCCCATAAGCTACGCAGTTTATGGTATTTTGTCGGAGCAGTCCAAACAACTAAGACAATTATCTTGAAGGCTACTGGTAGAAATACGGATGTTGAAGGTGCTTCTGGTGAGGCCTCAGAAGGAAATGAGGAATATGTTATTGGAAAATGGTGGGAAGGCAAAGAACTTGGTTAATTGTGTTCTAGTGTTTTGTGGAAGGTAGAACCTGTGGGAGGCGAACTTGGGAGATTTAGCTAAGATTTCTAAGCAGCGTATTATGCGGCCTTTTCCTCTTTGCTGCTTCTAGTGGAATGCAAGAGGAGAGAGAGAAATTGAAAAAGAAATTGTCAGGCAGAAGGGAACTCGAATGTGAAGATAAAAAAAATTCTCAGCCTATCCAATACCGCAAAAGCTGAGAATGTGTTCTGGTGAGAAGACAAAGGGTGTGGCTAAACAATCATGCCACAGAGAGATCATGGGTGTGACTCACTGACCTAATCAGCCATCTTGGCACAAGCCAGGAATAGAGATGGGTAATACCAGCAGGAACACGGCCAGCTGGGACTAAAGAGGACAGAGATGGGACAAAATGAAAGAAGACTGTAGGACTTCTGGGATTCAACAGGACACGACAACAGAGCTTTCTGGCTGTGAACGTGCATTATACTTCAAGAAAAAGGGAGAATGATCCCAAAGGTGGAGCTGTCTCCTCCTCAGTTCCAGAGGGCAGAGAGGCCTCCTCTGTTTCAGTGGGCCAGGCTGCCACCCAGGGCTCCGGCAGAGACACCACCTCTCCAGTGAACCAGGAAAGTGGGGCCCCCAATCTGATGGGCCCAGAGGACAGAACATAGAGCCAAACCGGATTATTCTCAAGCCTTAAAAATCTAATAGAATTTGCCCTATTCGGTTTCAAACTTATTTGGAACCTGCGATCCCTGTTTTTTCTCCTGTGACAGGGTCTCGCTCTATCACGCAGGCTGGGGTGCACTGGTGAGATCAGGGCTCACTGCAGCCTCTACCTCCTGGGCTTAATCAGTCCTCCCGCCTCAGCCTCCCAAGGAGCTGGGACTATAGGAGTGTACCACCATACCTGGCTAATTTTTTAGTTTTTTGTAGAGACGGGGTTTCACCATGTAGCCCAGGGTGGTCTCAAATACCTGGGATCAAGTGACCCTCCCATCTCAGCCTCCCAAAATGCTGGGATTACATGCGTGAGTCACCATGCCTGGCCTGTGATCCCTTTCTTCTTTCTGATTTCTCCTTTTTGGAATGGAAATATCTATCTAGCTTATGCTTGTCCTACCACTGAATTTTGGAAGCAGATAATTTATCTGGTTTCACGGGTTCACAGCTAGAGAATTTTTGCATCAGGATGAATCATACCTCCAGTCTCATTTACACTTGATTTGGATGATATTTAGGTAAGACTTGGGACTTAAAGTTAATGCTAGACTCAGTTAAGTTTTCAGAGTGGCTTATGGCACAGTGACTTATGCCTATAATCCCAACACTTTGGGAGGCCGAGGTGGGCGGATCATCTGAGGCCAGGAGTTCAAGACCAGCCAGGTCAACATAGTGAAACTCTGTCTCTACTAAAAATACATAAATTAGCCAGGGGTGGTGGTGCATGCCTGTAATCCCAGCTACTTGGGAGGCTGAGGCAGGAGAATCAGTTGAACACAGGAGGCAGTGGTTGCAGTGACCTGAGATCGTGCCTTTGCACTCCAGCCTGGGCCACAGAGCAAGACTCTGTCTCCAAAAAAACAGAAGAGAGTTTTGGGCTGCTGGGATGGGGGTGAATGTATTTTGCATGCAAGGACATGAATTCTGGGAGGCCAGAGAGAACAGAATGTTATAGACTGAACTGTGTCTTCCCCAAATTCGTATGTTAAAGCCCTAACCCCCAATACCACAGAATGTGACTATATTTGGAGATAGGGACTTTAAAGGGGTGGTTAAGTTAAAACGGGGCTCATAGAGTGGGCCTAATCCAATACAAATGGTGCCCCCTGCCTTTTTCGAGACAGAGTCTCACTCTGTTGCCCAGACTGGAGTGCAGTAGTGCCATGATGTTGGCTCACTGCAACCTCCACTTCCCAGGTACAAGTGATTCTCCTGCCTCAGCCTCCCAAGTAGCTGGGATTACAGGCATGTGCCACCATGCCAGGCTAATTTTTGTATTTTTAGTAGAGACAGGGTTTCACCATGTTGGCCAGGTTGGTCTCAAACTCCTGACCTCAGGTGATCCACTTGTGTCAGCCTCCCAAAGTGCTGGGATTATAGGCATGAGCCACTGTGCCTGACTGGTGCCCACCCCCTCCCGTCCCCCCCTTTTTTTTAAGGCAGGGTCTCACCATGATCATGGCTCATTGCAGCCTACACCTCCCTAGCTCAGATGATTCTCCCATTGTGGCCTCATGATGCCCGGCTAATTTTTAAAAAATTTTTGTAGAGATGGGGTTTCACCATGTTGCCCAGGCTGGTCAAATGGTGTCCTCATAAAAGAAAATTTGGGCCAAGCATGGTAGTTCACACCTGTAGTCTCAGCTACTTGGGAGGCTGAGGTGGGAGGACCACTTGAGCCTAGGAGTTTGAGATCAGCTTGGGCAACATAGAGAGATGTCGTCTCTACAAAATATTGAAAAAAACTTGCCGGGCATAATCCTGGCATTTTGGGAGGCCGAGGCGGGTAGATCACCTGAGGTTGGGAGTTCGCAACCAGTCTGACCAACATGGAGAAACCCCATCTCTACTAAAAATACAAAATCAGCCGGGCATGGTGGCGTATGCCTGTAATCCCAGCTACCCAGGAGGCTGAGGCAGGAGAATCGCTTGAACTCAGGAGGCGGAGGTTGTGGAGCCAAGATCGTGCCATTGCACTCTAGCCTGGGCAACAAGAGCAAAACTCCGTCCCAAAAAAAAAAAAAAAAAATTAGGCATAATGGCATGTGCCTGTTGTCCCAGTTACTTGGAAGGTTGAGGTGGGAGGATTGCTTGAGCCCAGGTGTTCCAGACCAGCCTGGGCAACATAGTGAGACTCCGTTTCTATAAAAAAAAAAAAATAGCCGTGTTTGCTACTGCACACCTGTAGTCCCAGCTACTTAGGAGGCTGAGGCAGGAGGATCGCTGGAGCCTGGGAGGTAGAGGTTGCAGTGAACCATGATCACACCACTGCACTCCAGCCTGGCACAAAGTTAGGCTCTGTCTCAAAAAAAAATAAATAAATAAAATAAAAAAATAAATAGGCCGGGCGCGGTGGCTCAAGCCTGTAATCCCAGCACTTTGGGAGGCCGAGGCGGGTGGATCACAAGGTCAGGAGATCGAGACTATCCTGGCTAACATGGTGAAACCCCGTCTCTACTAAAAATACAAAAAACTAGCCGGGCGTGGTGGCGGGCGCCTGTTGTCCCAGCTACTTGGGAGGCTGAGGCGGGAGAATGGCGTGAACCCGGGGGGCGGAGCTTGCAGTGAGCCGAGATCGCGCCACTGCACTCCAGCCTGGGAGACACAGTGAGACTCCGTCTCAAAAAAAAAAAAAAAAATAAAATAAAATAAAATAAAATAAATAAATAAATAAAGGAAATTTGGACACACAGAGACACCAGGGATGCTAGTTCATAGAGACCATGTGAGGACACAGTGAGAAGGTGGCCACCTGTAAGCTATGGACAGGGGCCTCAGGAGAAGTCAAACTTGCTGACACCTTGATCTTGGACTCCAGAACTATGAGAAAATAAATTTCTGTGGTTTAAGCCTAGTCTGTGGCATTTTGTTATGGTAGCTTGAGTTAAGACAAGGGGACTGTGGGGCCAGTGATAGGGTCTGTGTGGTGAGTTATGGGGTCTGGGAGGAGGGTCAGTGATAGGGGTTTGTGAGGTCAGAGATGGGAGGTCTATATGATGCTGATGGGGGTCTGGAATAAATGAATGATGGTGGGATCTTTGGGGTCAGTCATAGGGCATCTCTGGGGTTAGTAATTAAGGATCTCTCAGTGTTAAGAGTCAAGATCTTTTATTTCCTGATTTTAAAAATTGTCACCATCATAGACCTCCTGGCTTCTCTTGTATCTGTGTCCTAATGGCTCCCAGCAGTGCCTTCAAACAGCCCCTTTATTCCCCTTCTTGTGCCCACCCATGAGCCTGAGTGTGAAAGATCAATTAACTTTGTCCCTCCAAACTGTGGGAGCAGGACTAGACTCTTCTGGCAGGCGGAGAGCTCCTCCTCGGCCAGTGTTCGAGCCCGGTCCACCACTCCTCAGTTCTTCTTGCTCTTGGCTTTTGTGGCCTTGGCATCCAGCATGCTCTGGGCATGAGTGAGGTGCTTCACAGCATCAAGCACAAGGACTCCAGGCAGCACCAGCCACAGGGCATTCATGAAGACAAAGTAAAACCAGAAGTAGAGAGGGTGGCCCAGCTGCCCGTGCTGGAATCCGTCACGGTGCTCCGTCAGGAAGTAGAGCACATCCCCATAGATCTGGCCTGTGGGTGGCAGGAGGGGAAAGAGAAGCCCCAGTGAGGAAGGTAACAGTTTCCCCAATTCTCTATTCCAAGGCACTTTCCAAGTCATCATTCAAGGTCTCAGAGTTAAGTATTCTGAAATCATAGAGCTGAAAATCCGAGAAATCAGAAAAGTGAGATTCCAGACACCAGAGAGCTAAGAATTTCAGAACTCAGGAAAGCTCACACCTTCAGATTTAAGGAAGTTCAAAATCCTCGAATCCAAGACAGCTTAGGATTCTGGGACTAAAGATAACTCCTATCTCTAGAACTAAAGAAAACTAACAATTTAATAACACAAGATGACTGAGGCTGGGAACAGTGGCACACGCCTGTAATCCCAGTACTTAGGGAGGCCAAGCCAGGAGGATTGCTTGAGCTCAGGAGCTTGAGACCAGCCTGGGCAACATGGCGAAACCCCATCTCTACTAAAAATACAAAAATTAGCCAGGCACGGTGGCACATGCCTGTAGTCCCAGCTACTCAGGAGACTGAGGCAGGAAGATCGCTTGAGCCTGGGAGGTGGAAGTTGCAGTGAGCCCAGATCACACCATAGCACTCTGGCCTGGGTGACAGAGCCAGACCCTATTTTAAAAAAAGATGACTGAATCTTACATGAAGGGATCTCAGAGTCCTGATCCTGGAGGTTCCAGGGGCTTCTTACCACCCTGGGCCACCTCATGTAACCTTCACAAGAGACTCTGTGATGGAGAAGGAGGAGGAGGAAGAAAAATGAACCCTCCCCACCTAAGAGTACAGGCTCAGAGAAGGGCATGGCTGTTTCAGAGCCTCAGGAGGTTTGTCATTCAGTCTGACTCACCCCTGGAAGGGCACCATTGAGATCCCACCCACAGGGATGCACCTGTGTCTGTGGATTCCCATCAACCCCTCTAGTGCCCAGTGCCCCTCTAGTGCCCTCTCCTTACCCACAGAGACCACAAGCTGTAGAACGAAGCGGAGAGGATGCTGGCGGAGAAAGGCGATCACCACCCACAGGCTGAGTGGTCCCCACAAGCAAGCTGTGATGGTTTCCATGCACACTGTGAAGTTGTCACCCCTGCAGGAGAAAGCATGAGGGGACACTGGCGTCGGTGTGCTCTTCCTACAGGTTACCCCATTAGGGTAACTTACCACCCCACCAAAACCAATGCCAGTCTCCACTGACAGAGGCAAACACTTACAGGATGTATCGGCTGTCTCCCTTGGCATACTCTTTCCCTGAAGAAAAGAAGAGAGAGACATGAAGAATAAAGGCAGGGAAAGGAACACACATTTGTGACAGCTGGGGGTCCCTGCAAGAAGACAGACTTCATAACCTTCCCATGCGTCTGCTTCCTCTTCTGTGAAATGGGGTAACTGTTTGGATTCTAGTGGTTTATTTATCTAAAACAAGGTAATATGTGTAAAGCCTGACACAAAACAGTGTGGCTGTGATTGGTACTCAAGAAATGTGTGTGGCATAAAAGGAGACAAGTGTAGATAATGGAGTGAGTGAAGTAGCCAATGAGAGAGAGAGAATGTAGGTGAACAGAGGAGTGAATAAAAGAGTGAGCAGAGAATCAGTAAGAAAAAGACTGCCGGGTGCGATGGCTCACGTCTGTAATCCCAACACTTTGGGAGGCTGAGGCGGGAAGATGGCTTGCATTAAGGAGTTCAAGACCAGTCTGAACAATATAGTGAGACCCCCATCTCTACAAAACATACAAAAATTAGCTGGACGTGGTGGCACGTGCCTACAGTCCCAGGCTGCAGTGGGAGGATGTCTTGAGCCCAGGAGGCTGAGGCTGCAGTGAGCTATGATAGCACCATGGTGCTCAGCCTGGACAACAGGGTGAGACCCTGTCTCAGAAAAAAAAAAAAAAAAGAAAGAAAAAGACCATCCAATATAAAAATAGGCAGAAGACTTGAATAGGTTCTTCACAAAGAGAATTTCTAAATGGCCAATAAGTATATGAAAGATGTTCAAACTTCCATTAGTCACTAAGGAAAAGCAAATTAAAACCATAATGAGATAGCACTCACATCTACTGGAATGATTGAAATTTAAGAAACATCTGACCAGTCAGGTGCAGTGGCTCATGCCTGTAATCTTTTTTTTTTTTTTTTTTTTTTTTTGTGAGATGGAGTCTCACATGTCGCCCAGGCTAGAGTGCAGTGGCGCGATCTCAGCTCACCACAACCTCCACCTCCTGGGTCCAAGCAATTCTCCTGCCTCAGCATCCTGAGTAGCTGGGATTACAGGCACCTGCCACCACGCTGGGCTAATTTTTGGATTTTTAGTGGAGATGGGATTTCACTATGTTGGCCAGGCTGGTCTCAAACTCCTGACTTCAGGCGATCTGCCCGCCTTTGCCTCCCAAAGTGCTGGGATTACAGGCATGAGCCACTGCACCCAGCCTTGTTTATAATGGCAGAAGATTGAGGGAAAATGCCCATCAATACCAGACAAGTCAAGTAACCGTATAATGTCCATGCTTCAAAAGTTCTTTATGAAATCATGAGGAGTGACCTCATTGAAAAAAGCAGCCGGGTGTGGTGGCTCACGCTTGTAATCCTAGCACTTTGGGAGGCTGAGGTGGGCAGATCACTTGACGCCAGGAGTTGGAGAACAGCCTGGGCAACAAAGTGAGACCCCGTCTCTTAAAAAAAAAGTTGTTAAAAAAAATAACTTGGTGGGGTAACACATACCTATAATCCCCGCTACTAGGGAGGCTGAGGCTGGAGCATTGCTTGACTGCCCAGGAGTTCAAGGCTGCAGTGAGCTATAATCATGCCACTGCACTCTAGCCTGGGTGACAGAACAAGACCCCGTTTCAAAAAAGAAAATGGCTTCTTTGGTTTTCTTGTAAGGAAAGAAAGAAAAAGAGAAAAGATTAGAAGTATATATAGCACATGGCTGGGCGCAGTGGCTCATGCCTGTAATCCCAACACTTCGGGAGGCCAAGGCGGGCGGATCATGAGGTCAGGACGATGGAGACCACCCTGGCTAATGTGGTGAAACCCCGTCTTTACTAAAAATACAAAAAATTAGCTGGGCATGGTGGTGTGCGCCTGTAGTCCCAGCTACTTGGGAGGCTGAGGCAGGAGAATGGCATGAACCCAGGAGTCAGAGCTTGCAGTGAGCAGAGAGTGCACCACTGCACTCCAGCCTGGGCGACAGAGCGAGACTCTGTTTCAAAAAAAAAAAAAGACGTATATATAGCACGTTACCATTTGTGTAAAATGGGGAAAGTGCAAATAATGATAATAATAATAATAGTGAACAGTTACATGGCAACCACTGTTTGCCAAACACTGTTCTAAGTGCCTTACATATATTACTATTATCCCCCTTTTACAATTGAGCAAATTGAGACTTATGTGTATAAATAAACTGAAAAGAAACATAAACAACTATCAACAGTGCCTAACAGTATTTGGGGACACTAGGTGGATAGAAAGCAGATTTTCACTGCAAATCTCTTTAAATGTTTTTTTGACCCATGTGAATATACAAGCAACAAAAAAGTTAAATAATGCTGGGCACAGTGGTGCGCACCTGTCATCCCAGAATGTTGGGAGGCTGAGGTGGAAGGATTGCTTGAGCCCAGGAGTTAAAGAACAGCCTGAGCAACAAAACAAGACCCTGTCTCTACAAAAAAAGTGAAAATATTAGCCAGGCATAGAGGTGTGCACTTATAGTATAGTCCCAGCTACTGCAGAGGCTGAGGCAAGACAATTGCTTGAGCCCAGGAGTTAGAGGCTGCAGTGAGAAATCATCATGCCACTGCACTCCAGCCTGGGCAACACAGCAAGACCTTGTCTCAAAAATAAGTTATCTACCAGTTTTGGAGGAGAAGGGCAAAAAAAAAAAAAAAAAGAAGAATACAAGAATACATAATAATTTTTTTTTTTTTTTAAGACGAAGTCTCACTCTGTTGCCCAGGCTGGAGTGCAATGGCATGGTCTTGGCTCACTGCAACCTCTGCCTCCCAGGTTCAAGCAATTCTCCTGATTCAGCCTCCCAAGTAGCTGGGACTACAGGCGTGTGCCACCACACCCGGCTAATTTTTGTATTTTTAGTAGAGATGGGGTTCACCATCTTGGCCTGGCTGGTCTTGAACTCCTGACCTCGTGATCTGCCTGCTCGGCCTCCCAAAGTGCTGGGATTACAGGCGTGAGCCACCGTGCCTGGCTAATTTTCGTATTTTTAATAGAGATGGGGTTTTGCCATGTTGACCAGGCTGGTCTCAAATTCCTGACCTCAAGTGATCCGCCCGCCTCGGCCTCCCAAAGTGCTGGGATTATAAGCGTGAGCCACCGTGCCCAGCCTATAATAAATTGTTTAAAAGGTTAAATAAAAATTTAAAATAAATCAATGGAAGAAGAATAGGTGGATAGGTAAACATGCAAGCCAATCCCTGCCCAGCAAATCCCATCCCACAGCACATGAAAAAACTCAGGACTCACAGAGTTGAGATAAGAAGGCTTGGTCTCCAAGCAGGTCCTCATAGTAGAGAATGAACCAGCCCTCGATCACCAGGTGAATGAACCCACACACTGCAAACCAGCACAGGGACAGTCGCCGCCAAGTCCCCAGTGGGACAACCGCAGCACGACCCGACAACAGCCATGTGGTCACAACTAAGACCCCTGTGACAGAGAAGAGGCCAGCCAGTATATGCCAGGTGGGGTGGTCATTAGGTACAAAGTTGTCCAGTCTTAGGTGCTGAGGCCAGTATGGGTGCAACGGGCCCGCATTGGTAGTCATGTCTTTGTGGGCTGATGGCTGCGTGTGGATAGGCAGGAAGTTGAAGAAAAAAAAAAAAAAAAAAGGGAACAGAAACACCTGGACAAATAGAAAGCACAGAATGAGATAATAAAATCTAATTCAAATAGTTTACTATCATAAGAAATGTAAATGGACCGAATTTACCAGTTAACAGACAGGACTGTAACACTTCTAATTACATTCCGTTTTGTTTTGTTTTGTTTTCAGATGGAGTCTTGCTCTGTCTCCCAGGCTGGAGTGTAGTGGTACAACCTCGGCTCACTGCAACCTCTGCCTCCCGGGTTCAAACGATTCTCCTGCCTCAGCCTCCCGAGTAGCTGGGACTACAGGTGCCTGCCACCACGCCTGGCTAATTTTTTTGTATTTTTAGCAGAGACGGGGTTTCACCGTGTTAGCCAGGATGGTCTCGATCTCTTGATCTCGTGATCCACCCGCCTCGGCCCCCCAAAGTGCTGGGATTACAGGTGTGAGCCACCGCGCCCGGCCTACATTTTGTTTTAAGACCATGACTAAAGGCCAGGCACTGTGGCTGGTAATTCCAGTGTTTTGGAAGGCTGATGCAGGAGCAGCACCTGAAGCCAGGAATTCAAGTCCAGCCTGGGCAACTTAGCGTAACTCTTCTCTCTAAAAAAATAAAATCAGTTGGGTGTGGTGACAAACGCCTGTAGTCCCAGCTAGTAGGTAGGCTGAGGCAGGATCGCTTTGAGCCCAGGACTTCAAGGCTGGAGTGAGCAGTGACCACATCACTGCACTCCAGCCTGAGACTCTGCCTCTAAAAAAGAAGGCCCGGCGTGGTGGCTCACGCCTGTAATCACAGCACTTTGGGAGGCCAAGACGAGTGGCTCACTGGAGCTCAGGAGTTCAAGACCAGCCTGGCCAACATGGCGAAACTCCATCTCTACTAAAAATACAAAAATTAGTCGGGTGTGGTGGCGTGTGCCTGTAGTTACAGCTATTCAGGAGGCTGAGGAGGAGAATCGCTTGAACCTGGGAGGCGGAGGTTGCAGTGAGCCGAGATCAGGCCACTGCACTCCAGCCTGGGCGACAGAGCAAGACTCTGTATCAAAATAAAAAAGAAAAGAAAAAGAACATAACTGAAATATAAGGCCACAGAAAGACTGAAAGCTTGTTCCAGCCCTCTAGGAGCCACATTATGATGTGGTAGAAACAGTCCCGGTCTCAGCCCTCAGGGGTCAAAGTCTGGTGGGAGGCACATGGGAACAACACCTGATCCCAGCTCTCCCTGGTCAGTCTGGCGAGGGATATACAGGACCAGTCCTGGTGTCTTCATTCAAGGGTCACAAACTGCTCACGACCACCAAACCCAGTCCTGTGCTCCGGGGTCACGGTTTGGTAAGAGACACAGGAACCAGGCGAGGTCCCGTTGCACAGGTCAGCGTCTTGCACCGTTCAACAAAAAGCTATTCCCTCCCCCACGCAGTTCTGAAAACTGCGGCTGGGGGACAGAGGAAAGAAAACGAATCAGAGCTACAACCCTCGGTGCCAGCGTTTGGAAAGCCAGAGCCTCCCCGCGAGAGCATGCAACGCCGTCAACCTGTACGGAAGAGACGGATTTGGAAAGGGCGGTGTCTGGCGTGCAGCGCTAGAACGGAACACAAAGCCCACCAATCCGAACCAGAACCCTCCAATCCCGCTGCCCAGTGAGAAGGCGGATCTTCTGTCGTCCGGACAACCGTGCTGTAGCTGGGGGTCTAGCTCAGGCGCCAGAGGGCGGTGGTGGCGGGGGGAGGGTGGCAAACGGTCTCGCGCTGGCACGCCAAGGGCTGGCCGCGTAGCCGGGGAGAGCTAGGGGAGGGAGCAGGGGGCCGGGTGGAGGGCACTCACCCAGCCGCGCGATGGCAGCGGCCTCCGACACGGGCTCCGGGACCTCTCTAGGTTGGCTCTCGCGCTCTGTAACATCCCCAGTTCGGGCTCATCCCCTCTTGGGTTCTCTTGCCTGACGGAGCGGGCCAATGGTGAAGCGAAGAAGACGGCCCGTGCCGCTCCCAACCAATGGGCACTCTCTGTGTGCCGCTGGCCCCGCCCCCACGCGTGGCGCCATTTTCACCTGAGTCAGGTTTGGGGTGGAGACTGGGGCGGGCCAAGGTTAGTGGGCGTTTTGGATCCGTAGCCACTTTGCATCGAGTCCTGGCTTCAATTTCCTCATTCCCTTATCAGTCGATCAAAACAGGGACTCATTAAGGTGTGTATCCTCTTCTTCCGCTGGTGAAATTAGCGTTGCGTTGCATCCTTTCACCTCCGCCCTTTTCTAAGTAGAGTAACCCTCAGCATGATGCAAAGAAACTGTTACAGGAAGATCACATGCTATACACTGCAACCACCCCCTCCCCAGCTCTTCAGTGCTCAGAACTCCTCAGTCCTAATAGCAGCGGTCATTCTCTCTTCTCCCGACCTCAGGTCAGAAGAATGAATCAGAACGCAGGCCTCTCAGTCCTACTGACCAATTGGCACGAAGACCCTCAATCTCCGTGTGCCAGTTCTAAAAAGCCAATCAAACGCCTAACCACTAGTGGGCCCCCAGATGGAGCAATCAATCAGAATCCAGACCCATCCCAGACCTCCCATCCAATTAGAACCCACAACCCTCAGTCCTAAGGACAAATAGGCACCAACCCTTCATCTCTCTTGCTTTCTCTCCTCTGTGTCCCACTCAGAGCAACCAATCAGAATGGGGATCCTTCAGTTTTCCAGCCAATCAGGCCTCCCCCACATCCAACTATGCACTCTGTCCCTGCCTTAATCAAACCAAGCAGGACCAGGATCCTGCCATCTTCAGGCTCTTCATCTAATCAAACAATCATAAACTAACCATGAACCAATCACAGTCTGCTCTCTCTTCATGGTTTCCAGCTTCCAAACCTTTATCCATGCTGTGCCCCCTTCCTCACTCACTCCTATTCGCCTCTGAGCAGTGAAGAAGAAGCCTACTGTATATTTCCTACTTTTATTTGACAATAACAAATTGTATATAAAAAGGAAGAAGGAAGGCGAGGAGGCCCTGGATCTCCCCCTCTCTGTTTCCCCAAGCATCCCCCACCCCTAGGCCCCAACAGGGACCACCCCCTTCCCGCCTTGTGGTGGGGTGGGGATTGACAGGCATGGAAATGGTGTGATTTGTGTGTGTGTGTGTGTGTGTGTGTTGAGGTGTTGGGGGTCAAGGATGGAGGGGGTCAGGGAGTAGAGAGAGGGCCTTCCCTCATCCCCCATCAGTGGCACCCTGAAAGGGGTCTTAAGAGGGTTATGAGGGTCCACAGATGTGCCTCAGCCTATGAGACGGTAGAAGATCCAGCATCCAAAAGTGACCCAGTGACTGGCCCAGCTGAGCTCTGACCACTTGTGGACAGTGTATGCCATGCCATAGCCCTGTGGGAGAGAAAGAGGTGATGGTCCCACTTAACAAGGACAAAGAAGTTCTCAGGAAAACCCATCCTTTGCCCAAGGACATTTCTGTGACTGCTCTAGGTGAGGCCCCACAGAAGGGCCTAGGTACATATGAAAGGTGACCAGATATAGTTTTTGTCTTCTTCTTTAAAAATCATTTTAAAAACAAAGTGATCCCATTCTCTGACCTGTTATCTCCCTAATATATAAAGAGCTCCTAAAAATCAATTTTTTGGAAAGAAAAATTGCCAGAGAAGGTGAAATAATAGGTCATTCCAGTAAAGGAAAAACAAATGGCTCTTAAACATATGAAAAGATGCTCAGCCTCATTCATAATCTTCCTCATTTTATTTAGTTTCTTTTTGAGACAGGGTCTCATTCTGTCACCCAGGCTGGAGTACAGTGGCACGATCTCAGCTCACTGCAACCTCTACCTCCCGGGTTGAAGCGATTCTCCTGCCTTAGCCTCCTGAGTAGCTGGGATTACAGATGCTGCACCACCATGCCCAGCTAATTTTTGTACTTTTAGTAGAGATGGGGTTTCACCATGTTGTTCAGGCTGGTCTCGAACTCCTGACCTCAAGTGATCTGCCCGCCTGGGCGTCCCAAAGTGCTGGGATTACAGGCATGAGCCACCCCGCCCGGCCATCTTCTTTATTGAAGTGGCAAACATATCCAGGAAGCTTGAGAGGCACTCTGTACTGGTGGGGCAGCAGGCACGTTCAGGCATTGCTGGTGGGAGAGCACAAAAGTACTACTCCATTGAGACTATCAGGAACAGATCCTACAGATCTGTCTGCACCTGTGTGGATCCACGTGGGTACAGAGTTCCTGCTGCAGCATCACTTGCAATAGGAAAGGACTAGAAATCACCTGATGTTCACCAATAAGAGAAAAATTAAACTGTGTCACTTCCTCATAGTGGAAAAAATGAATGAGGACACTATATTCTGATGTGGAAGATTTTCAAAAATTGCAGAACAGTATCATTTGTGTGTTATCTTTAGGGTAAAAACTGGCAAGGGGGTAGAATTAAAATACATTTTTATATTTGTTTGATATGTTTAAATTTTGGAAAGATATTTTAATAAAAGGATAAAAGTGGGCTTGGTGCGGTGGCTCATGCCTGTAATCCCAGCACTTTGGGAGGTCAAGGCGGGTGGATTACCTGAGGTCAGGAGTTTGAGACCAGCCTGGCCAACATGGTGAAACCCCGTCTCACCATGTAACCTGTAAGAGGGTAGCGGGCAGAGGGTAGGAGTAAGTCTTTTCTCTGAATATCTTGAATACTGTTTGGTTTTTGAACCATGTGATAGGCATTCACTATTTAAAAATATTTTAATGAAAACAAAACAAAAACTTTATTTAAAAAGAAGCAAAAAGCCAGGTGTGGTGTCATGCATCTCTAGTCCCAGCTACCTGGGAGGCTGAGATGGGTGGATTGCTCGAGTCTGGGAGTTTGAGGCTGCAGTGAGCTATAATTGTGCCACTGCACTTCAGCCTGGGTGCCTGAGTGACAGAGTGAGACCATGTCTCAAAAAAAAAAAAAAAAAAAAAAAAAAGCAAATCCCAGATTTTGCACACTTAACCTGAATTAAAAACTTTTTTAATGTCAAAAAACATGAAGTTTTGTTTTCAACTGAAACCTAACTAAAGGAGAAGCAAAAACCTGGATTCTGCAAGAGCCATATGAATAAATGTTATTTTTAAATCGTTTTTAATTTAAAAAGGAGTAAAATCTGGAATTTGCATACTCAACATGAACAAAAATAGTGCATACATTTTAATGAAAAATTTTTAAAGTGCAGAATCCAGGGTTTGTACACTCAACCTAAGTAAAATAAAATACATATTTTTTGGCCGGGCGCGGTGGCTCACGCCTGTAATCCCCGCACTTTGGGAGGCTGAGGCGGGCAGATCACCTGAGGCCAGGAGTTCAAGACCAGCCTGGCCAACATGACAAAATCCCGTCTCTATTAAAAGTACAAAAATTAGCCCAGCATGGTGGCACATGCCTGTAATCCCAGCTACTCAGGAGGCTGAGGCAGGAGAATTGCTTGAACCCAGGAGGTGGAGGTTGCAGTGAGCCGAGATCGCACCATTGCACTCCAGCCTGGGCAACAAGAGCAAGACTCCATCTAAAATAATAATAATAATAATAATATATATATATATATTAATTAAATAAAACAAGGTGCTC
This sequence comes from Papio anubis, assembly GCF_008728515.1. Classification (NCBI taxonomy): domain Eukaryota; kingdom Metazoa; phylum Chordata; class Mammalia; order Primates; family Cercopithecidae; genus Papio; species Papio anubis. Next base: position 96,902,609 of record NC_044996.1, read on the forward strand.
ATGCCTGTTATCCTAACACTTTGGGAGATTGAGGCAGGGGGATTGCTTGAGCCTAGGAGTTCAAGACCAGCCTGGGCAACATAGGGAGACACTGTCTCCACAAAAAAATTTAAAAAACATTAACCAGGCTTAGTGTCATGCACCTGTAGTCCCAGCTACTCAGGAGGTTGAGGCAGAAGGATGGCTTGAGCCCAGGAATGTGAGGCTGCAGTGGGCTGTGATCACGCCACTGCACTTTAGCCTGGTGACAAACCTTGTCTCAAAAAAAATAAAAATTAAATAAGAAGTCTTGCAAATTCTACCTAAACGATAATGAAGTGAAATAATTAACACAAGTAAAACCTGGATTTTCCACTCCATTTCTATAAAATGAATTTTTTTTTTTTGAGACAGAGTCTTGCTCTGTTGCCCAGGCTGGAGTGCAGTGGCATGGGCTCACTGCAACCTCCGCCTCCTGGGTTCAAGTGATTATCCTGCCTCAGCCTCCCGAGTACCTGGAATTACAGGTGCGCACCATCACGCCTGGCTAATTTTTTACATTTTTGGTAGAGACAGGGTTTCAAAGGGTTGGCCAGGCTGATCTTGAACTCCTGACCTCAAGTAATCCGTCTGCCACGGCCTCCCAAAGTGCTGGGATTACAGGCGTGAGCCACCATGCCCAGCCTAAAAGTAATTTTATAAGTAAAATAAATAAACATATTTTGCATACTTCATCCAAATAAAAGACCTAATAGTGTGACTCAAGCAGAGGGACTATGGGAAAGGACCAAGGAGCACTGGCTGCCCAGGCGAAGCAGCACAGTCTGAGGAGCTCAGGCCTCAGCTTCCCAGCCTTTGTCCTCATGGTTTCCCCCTGCCAGGTAGCGCCACCCTTGGTTAACCACACAGCCCAGGGCCCCACCTCACCTGCTCCTCTGTGGTGTCGTCCACATCGACATCAAACAGGGAGCCCAGGTAGGCCAGGTGGAAGATGGCCAGGGCTCCAAAGAGCAAATTTAAGGCTCGCACCCCCAGGCCCTGTGGGGGACAGATGGATATATTTGGCAACTGGACCTACTCACTGTGTCCCACCTCCTCCTTCGTGGGGGAGCCCAAGGGACACACAGGGCACAATGGGTTCCAGGACTGAGAATGCCCAGGGTACCCCCTGAGATAGGGAAGAGATGGTTCAGGGAGCCTCCTATGGGAGTACAGAGGCATCCAAGGATGAGGGTACTGTTCACAGTGAGGGCATCCTGGGTTGGGGAGCTTCGAGTCTCCAGGCAGAGGAGGAAGAGTGGCAGGGCTTTGAGTCGGGGCTTTATAGTAATGAACGGGAGTCGGGTGGGAGACAAATATGAGGTTGTCTGTACTTCTTATTGCAAACAGAATGAAAAACACAAAACCAAACCAAACCAAATCCCTACCATGACCTAGCGGGCCCATGCCTCCCACCCATCTCCCCTCCCCACCCTACCTCTGCTCAAGCCACACTGGCTGCCTTGCTATTCCTCAAAGATTCCAGGCCCTCTCCTACCTCAGGGCCTTTCCACTGGGTGTCCCTCTGCCTGGAACGTTTCCCTCTCTCACCTCCTTCGGTTAAAGGCCTCAAACGTCACCTCACCAGGGAGGCTTCTCTGACCTCCCTATTTCAAATGGAAATCACCCCCATAAAGGAATCACCTTTTCCTTACGCATTTTCTCCTTAGCACTACTTGCAATCTGACACACTATTATTAGACTTTACTGACTCATTTTTTATCTACTGTCTGCCGGGTTAAAATGCTTGTCCCATAGTGCTGGGACTTCGGTCTGTTTCGTTCACCATGTCTCCAGCACCTAGAGCACCAACAGGCACTCAACGGATGTTCATTGGGGGAAACAAATGCCAGGTGTGTATACAGCAGATGCTCGATAAATGCCTGTTAGGGAAACAGATGCTAGCGAATAGAGGAGAGGTTATGGGGATGGCTCAGGCACCAAAAGAAGAAGTTGGGCACCCTGAGACAGATACAAGGTAGAGACAGAAGGAACATTTTTGACGGGGAGTGTTGGGCACAAGGTTGCCCAGGCTGAACCCTCACCAAGCGATGCTGGTGTGAACAGTCTGGCGGGCACCGCTTTGACAAGACACAGGCACTGAGGATCCGAGCCAGGCGCTTCCGGAGGACTGGGGCAGTGGGGAGAGGTAAGGGGGTCAGGTTAGCCTCAGGGGAGGCTGGCTCCAGCCCCCGACCAACCTTCTATCCATCGGCTGGGCTGGGCCCTGCACTCACCATGCTCCACGTAAGTGATAAAAGCCAGGGATAGCAGGACCGCAGCCAGGTGGAAGCTGAAGCCCTGGGGGAGTGCAGGGGACAATGGAATGAGTGAGGAAGAGGCCCTGCCACCCGCCCCCACCCAGCTTCCACCCTGATCCTGCTCCACCCTGCTCACATGTAGGAGGGCGCTGGCTGCATAGGTGACCAGGACAGCTGAGAAGGTCCCCAGGCGGAGAGCATTCTTGAAAACATCTGGAGGGGAAGAGATGTGGGACAAAATTCTCCTGAGAGTCCCCCAGCCCCTCCTGGAAGGCCATCGGCAGGATGAGAATACCCACAACCTGTTGGAGCCCCCAGGATAAAGTCCTTAGATGGCCTCAAACTTCACATGCCCGAAGCCCAGCTCCTGATCTTCCCCCGAGCCTGCTCCTCCCAGTCTCATCAAGTTCAGTCAATGTCAACTCCACCCTTCCAGTTCCTCAGGGCAAAAACCTGGGAATTACCCTTCATTTGCCCTCCCCAAACTCCCACATCCAAATTCAGCAAATCGTGTGAGTTCCACCTTCAGAATATGCCAGAATCTGAGCTCTCCTCTCCACATCCACTGCCGCCACCACCATCACTGGCCTGGTGATGGCAGTGGCCTCCTCACTGCTGCATCCTTGCCCCCTCCCCTCAGTCTGTCCTCACAGCAGCCAGAGGGATCCTGTTGCAACCTGAGTCAGCCCAAGGCCCTCCTCAGCTTGGAGCCCTGCCGTGGCGCTCATCTCTCTCAAAGAAAAAGCCAAAGTCCTCTCCGTGGCCCACGAGACCCTCCAGGCCCTCCCTGACCTCATTGCCTGCCACTGGCCCCTGGCTCACTCTGCTCCTGCCCCGGCTGGCTTTCTTGCTGTTCCCCATGCACCAAGCAAGTTCCCACCTCAGGACCTTTGCACCTGCTGTTCCCGCATCTGCTACATTCCTCCCCCATATATCTGCACTCCCTGCTCCCTCACCTGCCTTGCGTCTTTGCTCCAATGTCACCTCCTCGGGGAGACTTGCCCTGGCTAATTTTTTACAATTGCAATACCCCACCCTCCCCACTCCTATCTCCTGCCAGCACTCCTGGATCACCTTTACCTGCTTTATCTTTTTTTTTTTTTTTACCATAGCACTTATCAACACCTGAGCTATTATGTATTTTTTTCTCTTATGTATCATCTGCCCCCCAGGAGAACTGCAGCTCCACAAGGGTAGGGATTTGGGGTGCCTAGCACACGGAAGGTGCTCAGTAAATGTTGTATGAATGTATGAAAGGGCCTGGATTACCAACATAGCTGGAGTGGTGACTTGGTGACTCACAGTTATTTAGCCAATAAGACATAGGCAGGTTCCAGCTTGTGACAACTTCCACCATTGACCGAGGCAGCTCCACATTCAGTGGCTTAGACACCGTCAGGTCCCTGTTGGCAGAAGAGATATGCACATCCATTTGGGATCTCAACTCATCTGACCACCACACTTCTGTCTTGGCTGTTCCCTCCCTGGGAGCACCCGCCCTCCTCCCTGCAGCTCCTCTAGGCAGCACCCTGTGGGAGAGGGGGTCCCCAAGCCCTCCCACCATTCCAGGTGATCCTTCTCCTCGGTAAAGCCAGCCCCCGCCAACGTGGCTGTGGCCTCGGACAGAAAGCCCACAAAATAGTTGCTGAAGTGGAAGGAGACAGCACTCTCGTAGGCTCGCAGCCACCTGGGGAGAAAGGGGCAGGGGTGAGAGGCATCACGTTCAGGTCCCAACATGATACCCCACCACATGTCAGCATCCTGGGCCCCGCTCTGTAGACTCACCTTACCATGGTGCCCCTAGGGCCCCCAGGGGTCAGGAAGGCAGCAGAGAAGAAAGAAAAGAGAGTCAGAGAGGCCCTGGAGGCTGGTCTGAATTGTTCAGACAAGACAGACGAAATGTAACCGCAAAAAAGGTGACCTATGATAGTCACACACAGACATCCACCCTCAGGCAGTTAGTCTTATGTGGCTCAAACGGATGCATGAGCTGTCCTATAATATGGCATGTCTTATAATATGTCCTATAATGTGGCAGGCTCACATGGCCAGACGGCCAAAGCCAGCCACCATCAGAGGCCCGACTTCACAGACCTGCACCCTCTAACAGCCAGACACAAATATCAGACTCCCAGCCTTGCAGTGCTCTAACCTGACTCAGTGACCGTAGGACAGCCAAAAATCCCTGAGCGGGGCACAGAGAACATCAAACACCCTGCTATGCACACACACACCCCCCCTACTAGTTGCAATCAGACATGGTCAAAAACAGGCAGCATCTTGCGTTGGAAAAAGTATAGGTTCTGAAGTTAGGCCTGGGATTCATGCCTGGCTGCTTAGCTGGGTGACACTGGTCAAGTCACTTGACCTTTTGGAGACTCATTTGGCATTAGACCTAAACAGCAGTCAGGGAGTGGGGCAGGGGCCATACAACCAAAGAGCCCAATCAAACCCTATATTCAAACCAGAGGCAGTCAGTCCTGTAGGCAGGCACAGACCAGAGTTGGGTACAACCCCTCAGCTAGACAACACCAAGCCATCAGGCAAGGCAGACACACAGGCAGAGGTAGCCCATGAACTCCACAGACAGGCATATGACAAGCCACAGTCAGATCCACTCCTGGCCAAAGCTACAAAAAATCAGAATCATCAACACAGATTTATCTTATCCAATGACAGCCACGCACCCTATCATTGACGGCACAGCCAGACAGCCACTCACAGGCTTACATTCTGGGGGTCAGTGGCCAATAGACAAACAACCCATACATATCCCTAGCCAGAGTCACTGACAGGTTAAAGTCACCCAACAAACACACACTTGTCACTCTCCATGACAGTTATGTGACTCGCTTCTAACAGCGAGACAGCTGAACAGATGGACAGCTAGACACATAGTATGTGTTGGAGTGTCAGTCATACAGAGTCACAGAGCCAAGCTTGGTCAGCCAGCCAGCCAGCCACAGTCTCTGTCTAGTCATGGAGTTGACGGTCAGACACACTTGGACACACAGAACCCATTGGTCATGGGCTCTGCCCCCACTCACGTCAGCCCCATTCCACGCGCCCTCACACCTGCCCTCATTTACCTGGCTTTGCGTTTCTTGCTGTAGTAACAGAAGACAGAAAGAAGCATTAAGAGACAGGCTCAGAACTGGGGAAACCGTGGGTCCCTACCCAACCCCCTCATTGCTGGGCAGGGGCCTCAAAGGCTGTGCTCACTTGCGAAGGAGGCGGTCACCATCGAAGGGGATGAAGTACGGGAAGAGGTAGGGGCCCACGCAAGTGGACAGCACAAGGCACAGCAGGGCCAGTGCCAGGCTCCGGGCCACCTTCTGCAGCCATCGGCAGCTCTGTAGGGATCAAGGCTCCATGAGTGCTGCCCCAGGGTGGCTCCCACAGTCCCTGCCCACCCATCCACTCAGGACCTCACCAGTGGGCGGCCTTGGACAGCTTGTAGGTAGCTGTGGAAGGATATCCAGGGCCCGAACACGATGGTGCCCACGAAGTAGAGGTAGCCCATGAACTCCACCGGCGAGGGCACCGCACCCACCTCGCCCCGGTCCAGGTCAAAACCCAGAGACACTGCTTTCATGGCCACAATCATCTGGGCCCCTATGTATGGTGCCCATGGTCAAGTGGATGGGCAGAGAGCAGATCAGCATGGCAGGGAGCAGGTGCATCAGGTGAGATGTGGTAGGAAAAGGGGGCACAAGGATGGATAGGTGGGCATGGGACAGATAGGCAGGTGGGCAAGGAAGCCCAGGACAGATAGATGCCCTTACTCCAGAGAGTCAGGCACGTACATGACATGAGACAGACAGACAGACTTCGGGAAAATGCACAGTGGAAAGAGACACGGACCCGAGGGTAATGTGAGGTCTACATGTGCAGTGGGGTGGGCAGGTAAAAGCAGGGGAGGAAAGGCACAGGGTGGGGGCAGTTAGGAGACACGGAGTGGGGCAGGGGGGTTGGGCAGGTGAGAGGAGCAGGGGCAGGGCTACCTACCTCGCATCTTGTGCCATGTCACGGTGTCTACCATGTGCATCTCACTGAGGAAAAAGGTGCTGGTCTTGGTCCCATGACACTCATGGCCTCTGAGACCACGGGGGACGGGGGAAGGGGGGACCAAGGTGCCCAGAGGGTTCTGCCTCCTCCTATCCTACAACAGTCTCATGGCAGAAAAATTCTCCCAGGCTTCCTCCTCCAGGGGGAGCCCATGCCCAACCTGTCCCTTACAGTCCTGTGAAAGGACAAATCTCCCAGATTCCCTTCTCCAGGGACACTCCACACCTTCCCTGTTCTGTTTCTCCTCATAGGCAAATGATTCTCCCAGACTCCCTTGTTTCTCCAGGGAATCTCACCACCTTCCCTGTCTTGGACAACTTCATCAGGGGCCTGGGGACCCACCCACGCACTTCAGCCAACAGTGTGAGGATAAGGATGCACACTCATACCCCATGAGTAGGTAGATGAGGATGGTGACAGAGAGGAAGACGCCTCGATGGGAGGAATGTCGGCAGAGGAACAGCACGAGGTAGCACAGGAGGCTGAGCAGCACGACCCAAACCATGTGCAGCTGGAAGAAGTGGTAGAGGCTGAAGAACCCGCCTGCCACGGTGCTTGCATGCTTCAGGTAGGATGGCAACCCTTTGGGTGAAAGGGAGAAAGAAAGGGAGAGAAAGAACGAGAAAGAGAGAGAGAGGGAGTGGGAGGAAGGGAGGAAGGGAGGGAGGGAGGGAGGGAGGGAGGGAGGGAGAGAGGGAGAACAAGAAAGAGAAGGTTGGTGGGCTGGTAGGAAGGGGAGGATGACCTGGGCAGAGGGCGTAGCCAGGGCAAAGGCCTTCAGGCTGGAATGTAGTGGGATTGGAGGGGCCAAAGCAGGTGTTGGGGAGCTGGAGAGGGTGGCAGGGCCTGGGTTTAAAGAAAAGAAACATCTGTAAAGGGCATTTGGGGGACCCTGGAAGAAATTCAGATATCAATTTATATAGGATAACATTATTGTATCCAGATTCAATGTCTTGGGGGGTGATGGTGGAGGATGTGTTTGTGGGGGATGATGTCCTTGTTCTCAGGGGCCACACACTGAAGGATGTGAGGTACAGTGTCATGATGTCAGCAGGTTATTCAAGCAATTCAGGAAGATGATAGATAGATAGATGGATGGATAGATAGATAGATAGATAGATAGATAGATAGATAGATAGAGCCAGTTAATGTGGCAAGATGTTGACAGAGAATCTGGTGATGCATACGTGGGTGCTCATTGTACTATTTTTTCAACATTTCAGTAGCTTTGAAATATTTCAAAATAATAAACCTGGGAAAAAATAGAACATCCATTAAAAAAAAAAAAAGAAAAGAAAAAAGAAAGTGTAGAACCTTCGGATCTCAGATTTCCAGAAATCTCTGCCTCCTATAGGAATCTTGGGGACTTGGAATCTTTCATTAAGATACAGGCCTGCTATGACTGTGGAAACATTTCAGAATCCTAGAATCCAGAAAATGCATCATGCCCTGATTATAGAAATCCACAAACGCCAACATTTCAGAAGTCTAGAATGTGAGAATTTCAATTGTCAGAATCTCCAAACCCTGTAATCACGGTACTTTGGGATTCCATAACCCTGTGACATCAGCATGGCAATGTCTTATAACCTTGGGATGTAGACATTTCAGAATCCCAAGATCCAAGAATCTCACTTTCCGGAATCCCAGAACCCAGGAATACTGAAGGGCATGGCTTGGCATGGCAGGATGTGGCTTGGTGTGGCGTGGCATGGGGTGGCTGGCATAGCAGGATGCAGTATGGTGGAATGGGGTTTGGCCTGGTGGGATGTGGTGGGGCTGAACGTGTTGGGGCCCAGCTTGGACATGCTGGGGCCTGGCAGGATGTGGCAGGGTAAGGTGTGGCTCGATACGGATGAATGTGGGAGGTCTGATATGGCCTGGCATGGTGGCGCACCGTATGGCAGGCACTTACCGAGCCTCCAGAGGAGGCGGCAGGCGAGGCAGATGGCAAGGAGCAGCCAGATCTGGTCAAGGCCCTGCTGGGCAGTAGGCAGGAGACAGCCTTGCAGTAGCTGCTGGAAAAATTCCTGGCGGCTGAAGGTGGCCATTGCGGACCCCCACGGATGGATGGCCAGATGGATAGATCTGTCAAAGCAGGGACACAGAGGGAGCGGGTGTCCGTGGGGCAGACCTCGCTTAAGGGATGGACTCCGACACTCACATTTCAGCTTGGGGCTGCCCAACCCATGTAAAGGCACGTACTGGAGGACTGGGGGAGGGTGTGAGAAGTCAGGTACATCAGACTGAGCCACCAGCTGTGTGCATGTGAGTGTTCGGCATGCACACGCACAGCCTGTGACCTGGAGTGAATGAAGGACCTCTGTCTCTCCAATGCTGTGAACAGTCCAGTCCGATGGTGATGGGATGGCATACATTTCAGGCCCATATATCAAATGGGGCGGGCGACGGGAAGGGGAATCCCTGGTTTCCAAGGTAGAGTCGCTCTGAGTGGAGGGCAGAGAGGGGGATTCTGTGACACTTGGGGGCCGTGTGCATCTCTCCTTGTATGGATGCAGCGGCGCGGGGCGGGGGTTTGTCCTGTATCCTCCGCGCGCCTCATCTCATCCCCACCCGGCGAGAGGCCGCCAACAAAGTCCTGCCCAGGTCTGGGGACTGCAAGGAGGTGGTGGCAGAGGACATAGCCGGAGGGAGAGTCGGAAAGGTGATGGGGAGGGGGTCCTAGCGCTCGCGCTACAGATCCACCCGGGGAGGCCGGCTCAGGGATGGGAGCTGGGGAGCCGCGTGCGCACTACTGGCGACCTACCTGGCAGGAAAGAAGCCGTGGTCCTGGGGACCGAGGACGCGCTGCCGCCGCCGCTGCCTCCTCCGGGCAGCCTCCCCCGCAGGCCGCAAGGCCGGGACCAGCAGCGGCTCCCAGGGCGGCGCGGCGAGCGGGCCCTTTAAATCCCGGGGCGGCCCGGCCGCCGGCTCGGCCAATGGGAGAGCGGGAGGGGGGCGGGGACGGGGACGCGGAGGAGGGGAGCAGGAGGATTGAGGGGAGCCGGGCGCGGGGGGACGTCGGCGCGCAGGACGTTCACGCCCGCACCTTTCCGGCCTGTGGTGGTTCCAGCCCCAGACCGTTTGCATCTGGAGGATTTCTGGCCATCCAAGAACAAACTTCCGAATCTCCAAATTTCCAAGCCTTGGAAGTGAGAAGGGAAGGATGGGGGTGGGAGGAGGGAAGCCGTTGCACCCCGAAATAGTCACCCGCGCAAGTCCTCTAAATACCGTGGTGTCCCTGTTTCACAGATGGGAAAACAAACCGAGATCTCTCCTTCTCCAACCTTTGAAAGAACCGAAGTAACTCCCAACCCTCCCCACCTCCTGGGACCGGCCAGGAACATTTATAAGTAATGACTGTGTCACCTAGGAACACAAATTAGGCTCCTGTGCTTCCCCTGGGGACGAGCTGTGAGTACTTGGCCTGTCGTCGTTGAGAAGTGATTTGCATGCTTAATTCCCCAGCAGACTCTTTGCTTCCAAGGTGACCCCAGCGACTAGTAAATGTTCTCTGTGAACTAGAGGGAGGCTAGTATGGAGCACTTAAAAGGGGGGGCATTTATAAAGCTCTTAAGGGCCAGGCTTGGTGGCTCACTCCTATAATCCCAGCACTTTGGGAGGCCAAGGGTAGGAGGATAGCTTGAGGTCAGGAGTTCGAGACCAGCCTGGCCAACATGGTGAAACCCCGTCGCTACTAAAAATACAAAAATTAGCCTGGCGTAGTGGCGCACGCTTGTAATCCCAGCTACTCAGGAGGCTAAGGCAGGAGAATCGGGAGGCGGAGGTTGCAGTGAGCTGAGATCGCACCATTGTGGGTTACAAGAGCGAAACTCCGTCTCAAAATAAATAAATAAATAAAGACTGGGCGTGGTGGCTCACGCCTGTAACCCAGCACTTTGGGAGGCCGAGGTGGATGGATCACCTGAGGTCATGAGTTCGAGACCAGGCTGGCCAATATGGCGAAACACTGTCTCTACTAAAAATACAAAAAAATTAGCTGGGCGTGGTGGCAGGCACCTGTAATCCCAGCTACTCTGGAGGCTGAGGCAGAAGAACCGCTTAAACCCAGGAGGTGGAGGTTGCAGTGAGCTGAGATCATGCCATTGCACTCCAGCCTGGGCGACAAGAGCAAAACTCCTTCTCCAAAATAAACAAACAAGAGCGAAATTCCTTCTCTAAACAAACAAATAAATAAAGAAGAAAGCACTTACACTGGCCCCATCTGCATCTCTATCTGCACCAACACTAAAGATTTATGTATCACCCACCTTCTACCTACCCTACTGCTGCAATTTCTAGGCATTCCACTTTGTACCTAGGCTGATGAAGGGCCTATTTTTCCAAAAGAGCACTTACTGGGCACTTACTGCACTGCATGCTTAGCTGTGACATGGAAGGGAGAAGGAAGCCCAGGTCAAGCTGGACTCCACCCTGACCTGGGCAGCCAACTGAAACAGAATTTAATCAGATTAACAATGGCCTGTATGGAGCTGGGCAAGTCATGTTCACTCACCCGTCTCCAGTGTCCTTTTCAGTTAAACAAAAGAGTGGGGTTGGCAGTTTTTTGCTGGGAAACACCAATGGTAATTGAAGAGAAATGTATGTTTTCTCTCTATTCAACATGAAGTTAAGTGGAGTTCTAGCTCATAAATTAGTATTCATGTATTACAAACAAAAAATATTTAATATGGTAAGAATATGTATGTATAAGGAATAATAGCTTAGACCAGATACACAAATATCAATTCTTTTCCTTAACAGCAGAATACAGGACGTACATTTTATGAATTAAATTTCATTTTAATTTTTTTCTCAGTTGTCAAACCCACTCAAGTTGAGTCAACAATGACCCACAGCACCTACCAGAAATACTTCCCTCAAATGCAAGACCTGGCATTTAAAACTGGAAGATTCTTACCACATGTGCTCCTGGGCTTCGCGGACTTGATTGTTTCCATCTAGGCTTTTGACGTGTGTCACAAAGAAGTAGGATCTAGATGTTAGGATATATAATGAACATCTACAAATCAGTCAGAAGAGGACAAACAATACACTTGGCAATAGACATTGGGTACAAATAGGTAATTCACAGCAGAAGAAACTTGAGAGATGGTCAATATGTATAATATATGAAAAGATAACCCAATCTCTTTACTTCTCAGGGAAATGTAAAATTGAAACAACAGTGAGATATAATACCATTTTACATCTACCAGATGTTGTGCTTCATATTTTTATCACTGGAGCTTAGTAGAGGGTGGACACTCAACAAATGTCTGTGGTCGTTCTGGGTTGTGGATTCTGGGGTGTTTTAAATGAGCTCTCCATAATTAAAGAGATGCAAATTAACAACAATGATATACTATTTTTCACTTATGGGACTGATAAGAATGCCAAGCCTTATAATGATAACATATTTACTCTCTCTCTGTCTCTGTCCTTCTGGTTTTTTTCTCTCCATATATGTACAGATGTAATTTATATATATATATACACATATATATGTGTATATATATAAAATTTTTCTGAATGATACACAGTGATTTTTCCGAATTATTTGTTAGTGGTTGCAGATATGACACCCTTTTAACTAAATACTTCGGTATGAATTTCCTAAGAGCAAGGACTTTTTTTTTTTTTTTTTTTTTAAGCATTGCTACCAGCATAGTATGAGGTTTCCATTGCTCCACATCCTCACAAATACTTGTTATCTGACTTTTTGGTTCTAGCCACCCTGGTGGGCATGTCAATAGTGTCCTTGTATAAGAAAAGGGAATCATAGGGTCACGAAATACATTCTGTTATCAGGTTTTTTTAGTCTCCTCCAATGTGGAACAATGTCTCCATCTTCACTTAACTTTCATGATCTTGATGTTTTGGGAGAGCACAGACCAGTTCTTTGGAAGAATGTCCTTCAATTTGGTTTTATCTGATGTCTCCTCATGATTAGATTTGAAATCTGCATTTTTGACAGGAATTCCACAGAAGTGACGCTGTATTCTCAGCGTTATCAGGAGGCAGGAGGGTTCAGTTAGTCTCGAAATTGTTAGCATTGATCTTTTGGTTAAAGTGGTCTTCCAGTTTTCACCAGTATAAATTTACTATTTTTCCCTTTGTAATTCTTTTTTTTTTTTTTTTTGAGACAGGGTCTTGCCCTATCACCCAAGCTTGAGGGCATTGATACAATCATGGCTCACTGCATCTTCGAACTCCTGGGCTCATGTAATCTTCAAGGACTACAGGTGTGAGTCATCATGTCCGGCTAATTTTTAAATTTTTTGTGGAAACAGTCTCGCTATGTTGCCCAGGCTGGTCTTGGATTCCTGGGCTTAAGAAATCCTCCTGCATTGGCCTCCCAAAGTGCTGGGATTACAGGCATGATCCCCTTCTGTAATTAATAAGTAGCTTGTCGGGAGATACTTTGTAACTCTGCAATTTTTTAAAAATCAAACTTTTACTCACTAGATTGATTGTTAGGGTCACACTAGATCTTGAAGAAAAATTATGAGAGCTCAAGGTCAAGAAAGGAAGGGAGGGGGGTTCCAGGTCGCTCTCCTGACCTGGGCAAATCCATTGGTGGTTCTTGCCTGAAGCAATAACTACTCTGATGGTGGCCAAATAATGATTTTTCTTTTACACATATACCTGGGATTTTACTGTGAGGAAAAGCTTTATCTCTCTCTCTCTCTCTCTCTCTCTCTCTCTGGGACTTGTAAGATTCTTATTTTATGTTATTTTATTTATTTATTTATTTATTTATTGAAACGGAGTCTTGTTCTGTCACCTAGGCTGGAGCGCAGTGGCGCAATCTCCGCTCACTGCAACCTCCCCCTCCTGGGTTCAATGGATTCTCCTGTCTGAGCCTCCCGAGTAGCTGGGATTATAGGCACCCACCACCACACCTGGCTAATTTTTGTATTTTTAGTAGAGACGGGTTTCACCATGTTGGCCAGGCTGGTCTCGAACTCCTGACCTGAGGTGATCCGCCCGCCTCAGCCTCCCAAAGTGCTGGGATTACAGGCATGAGCCACTGTGCCCGGCCAGATTCTTATTTTGTTGATTGACTGATTGATTGTTAGGGTCTCACTGTGTTGCCCAGGCTGGAGGGCAGTGGCTCAATCATAACTCACTGCAGCCTACAACTCCTGGGCTCAAGTGATCCTCCTGCCTCAGCTTCCTGAGTAGCTGGGATTTTTAAAAATTCTTTTCTGGCCGGGCGCGGTGGCTCATGCCTGTAATCCCAGCACTTTGGGAGGCTGAGGTGGGTGGATGACCTGAGGTCAGGGGTTTGAGACCAGCCTGGCCAACATGGTGAAACCCCATCTCTACTAAAAATACAAAAAAATTAGCCAAGTGTGGTGGTGGGCGCCTTGTAATCCCAGCTACTCAGGAGGCTGAGGTAGAAGAATTGCTTGAATCCAGGAGGCAAAGATTGCAGTGAGCTGAGATCACCACTGCATTCCAGCCTGGGCAACAGAGCAAGACTCAGTCTCAAAAAAAGAAAATTCTTTTCTAGAGATGGGGTCTTGCTATGTTGCCCAGCCTGTTCCTGAACTCCTGGCCTCAAGCCATCCTGCCATATCACAGAGTGCTGGGATTACAAGTGTGAGCCACCATGCCTGGCCCCACACTAGATCTCGAAGAAAAATTATGAGAGCTCAAGGTCAAGAAAGGAAGGGAGGGGGGTTCCAGGTCGCTCTCCTGACCTGGGCAAATGCAGAGGGAAATTGAGAGATGGGAATGAGGTGCTCCTGGTGACAGGGTCTGTGAGGGTGCACACTCCAGGACACAGCAGCTGGACAGGGAAGATGAGGCTCCTTTAAGCTGAGACCTCAGTGCATGAGCCTTCTTGACGGTAGCCCCGGTGTGGGGGTTCCTTTATCCCTCACCTCAGCCTGGGATCTCACTGCCCCATTCTACAGAGAGAATGGCAGGGCAGGGAGAGAATGAGGCCATCCTTCAGAGATGAGCATGTGCGTATCTTGCCAGGTAGTTCTGTGGCCTGTGCAGGGAGAACACTGTTGTAGCCGAGGTGAGCTTGGGGACGGGTTCTATGTCTGCTGGACATACCTCACCTTGGGACCAGCAGCCACAGTTTCCAGTTCCTATCCAGCTGCTAGCTTATGATGGGATTTTGAAGAAGTCAATCTGTCTAGACTTCGGTTTCTCCATCTGTTTAATGGTATTACTGATGCTCTAGACTCAAGGCCACTTAAATAGGAGTCTGTGGACTAGGGGCATGCAGAGATGGAGTTCCAAAGAGTCCTCGAGCTTGCAGCGAACTCTAGGTGCTGTCAAAATCCTCCAGCCAAAACCCCCCAGGAACACATGGGTGGTTGAACAAGTTGGGTTTATTGTCCATTGCAACAAGGGAGGGTGTACACTGTGGGGAACCATGGGGCATCTCAGTAAAAGGGAGTTAGAACTTATTATAGGATTGGGGCTTGTGTTCAGTGATTTGGGGGGTGGTTTAAGGAAGCAGGGCTTTGCTCTGGATAGGAAGTGGGGCTAATTCTATGATTGGATATCACAATAAATTTTATCTAGAAGGAGGACAGACTAACTAAAGTGGAGGCTAAAGTTGTTATTGGCCAAAAAAAAAAAAAAAAAAAAAAAAAAAAGTGCATTATATAGCCAAGTCAGGGGATATTTAGTCATTTCTGTGGTGACATACTGATGACATACTGATCTTGTTTTTGTCTCGATCCATCACAGTCAGAGTGGCCTTGTCTGATACTGATGTTTTGTGAAATTGTCCATGTTGACAGGAGGGCACTAAGGCCTAGCCGTGGGTAGCAAGCCAGCTCTGGGATGTCAGGGGCTGCTTGTCTTTCTCAGCATATTCCTAGGGAGCGGGCTCTCAGCTTTCATCAGATTTTCTGGGAAATCTGGAATCTCACAGGGAATCAAATGTTTAGTCTCTAAAACCACTTGTAGCCAGACAGGTGCCGCCCATTTTACAGAAACTTCAACTGAGGCTCAGATGGGATAAGCAGCTCCTATGGCAATGTGAGGTCGTGTGTGTGTGTGTGTGTGTGTGTGTGTGTGTGTGTGTGTGTGGCGTAGGCAGCAGAGCCTGTGACAATGCTGAAATTAAATCACTCTGTAAAAAGCAGTCTTTGTGAAATTAAATCCCTCAGTCTTAAAACCAACACAGACTATTAGATGTCAGCAAGAAAGACTGGTTTCTTTTGCAAAGATCAGCTTTTCTTATTTGTGCTTTTTAAAAAGTCGTTTTTACAACCCCGATGAGGGGGAATTTGACATCTAACAAAAATGCATGTTTTTCTTCTGCACCAGCACTCCCACTTCCAGCAATTTACCCTGAAGATACTCCCCCAAACAGTGAAAATACAAATGCACAAGGTTATTTATTGTGGCATGGTTTATAATTGCAAAATATTGAAAACAATATCACTTCCTATACATAGGCAGTGGCTGAATAAACTGTGGTGCAGTCACACAATGGAGTCCTAAGCAACTGTAAAATGATTGAGGAAGACATCTATGAACTGAGGAGGAATGATTTCCAGGACATACTGCTTTTTGTTTGTTTGTTTGTTTGAAACAGAGTCTTGCTCTGTTGCCTAGGCTGGGTGCACTGGCATGATCTCAGCTCACTGCAACCTCCACTGCCTGGGTTCAAGTGATTTTCCTGGCTCAGCCTCCCAAGTAGCTGGGACTACAGGTGCACGCCACCACGCTGGGCTAATTTTTGTATTTTTGGTACAGATGGGGTTTCTCCATGTTGGCCAGGCTGGTCTTGAACTACTGACCTCAGGTGATCCTCCTGCCTCAGCCTCCCAAAGTGCTGGAATTACAAGCGTGAGCCACTGCACCCAGACAGGACATACCGTTTTTGTTTGTTTGTTTGTTTTTGGTTTTTGATGGAGTCTTGCTCTTGTTGCCCAGGCTGGAGTGCAATGATGCGATTTCAACTCACTGCAACCTCCGCCTCCTGGATTCAAGCGTTTCTCCTGCCTCAGCCTCCTGAGTAACTGGGATTACAGGCGCCCACCACAACGTCCAGCTAATTTTTGTATTTTTAGTAGAGACAGGGTTTCATCATGTTGGTCAGGCTGGTCTTGAGCTCCTGACCTCAGGTGATCCACCCGTCTCGGCCTCTCAAAGTGCTGGGATTACAGGCGTGAGCCACTGCTCCCGGCCAGGACATGCTGTTAAGTGGAAAAAGCAAAGTGCAAAAAAGTAAATATAGGATGCAAGCATTCATGTAAGAAACAAGATGATATAAGAAAACATACATGCATTTGTTTATCTTTACAAAAAGAAACATTGGAAGGATAAAGCAGAAACTATTGAGATTGGTTTCCTAGAGGGAATGGATGAGAGGGATAGAACGGAGAAGTTACAGTGACATTTCTCTGAGTAGACTTTTTGGCCTAGTTCTGACTTTTGAACCCATCTTGTTTCAAATACCTTAAAAATAAATAAAATTAACAAGGATAGGGGAAATTATTATTAGTGGGGATGTAAAATGGTACAACAGCTATGGAAAACAGTATGGAGTTCCGGCCAGGCCAGGTGGCTCATGCCTGTAATCCCAGCGCTTTGGGAGGCCAAGGTGGGCAGATCACTTGAGGTCAGGAATTCAAGACCAGCCTGGCCAAGATGGTGAAACCCCATCTCTACCAAAAATAAAAAAAATGGCCAGGTGTGATGGCACGAGCCTGTAATCCCAGCTACTGGGGAGGCTGAGGCATGAGAATCGCTTGCATCTGGGAGGCGGAAGTTGCAGTGAGCCGAAACTGCACCACTGTACTCCAGTAGTCTGGGCAACAGAGTGAGACTGTCTCAGAAAAAAAGAAAAAATTAACCAGGCACAGTGGCATGCACCTGTAGTCCCAGCTACTTGGGAGGCTCTAGCGGGAGGATTCCTTGAGCCTAGGAGTTCCAAGCAGCAGTGAGCTGTGATTGTGCCACTGCACTCCAACCTGAGTGACAGAGAAAGACCCTGTCTCTAAAATAAAATAAAGCAGAAAAAGATCCAGTTTGATATCACTTCCCAGGTCGGGGAGACCCTTCCTACCTCTTGCTTCTGGGATTCCCACACCCTGGGCAGACCCGTCTCCATAAACCTTATCACACAGAAGTGTCTGTCTCCCCACTAGGCAGTGCTGCATCTCTGTGCTGTCTGCGACCTCCAGCACCTGCACTAGGCTCAGCATCCAGACAATGTCTGGCAAGCGTTGACTACAGGACTCTGTCAACCAGTGAATAGCAGGGGTGACGAAGGGTTGGGTGCTGGCCTCTCCCTGCCTGGAGAGTGCTTGAAATGGGGCCACCATAGGACTTTTGGGTTTTGGGGGGGTGCTCCTCATCCTGCAGCCCTGTTGTCCTTGGTTTTCTTTCCTTTCTCTCTTTCTTTCTCTCTCTCTCTCTCTCTTTCTTTTTCTTTTCTTTTCTTTCTTCCTCGGAGTTTCGCTCGTTTCCCAGGCTGGAGTGTAATGGCACGATCTCGGCTCACTGCAACCTCTGCCTCCCAGGTCCAAGCGATTCTCCTGCCTCAGCCTCCCAAATAGCTGGGATTACAGGCATGCACCACCACGCCCGGCTAATTTTGTATTTTTAGTAGAGACGGGGGCTTCCTCCATGTTGGTCAGGCTGGTCTCAAACTCCTGACCTCAGGTGATTCACCTGTCTCAGCCTCCCAAAGTGCTGGGATTATAGGCATGAGCCACCGTGCCTGGCCGCTCTTGGTTTTCTACCCTACCTTACCTGCAAACTGCTGCCCTTCTTCCTTCTAGAGCCAGCTGAGGTCTCCCCACAGCTCCTGGCACCCCAGGGCCTCCTGGCATATATCATCCCCTGACCCGATTTCCTCTGGCACCCTAAGATCTGACTGCACTGCTCTCACACCAAGCTATCAAGGCTGAGGACTTTTCCTGACCAAGTCTGACACCTGGAAGGTTGGCAGTCCTGGGCAGAGGGATTGGTTCACTACTGAGCCCCATCTCCCCTGCCTGGGGTGTCATTCTTAGGCCACATCCTCAATTGTCCTCCTGGCTCTTACTCCCTGTGAAGGACAACATCATTTGACAGAGCTAACCGCACCCAGTGCTCCTGGCAGAGGCCTTGGGATGGTTTCTTAGCATAAAAATTCAGCTACACTCAGGAAAATTCAGAAGCTGCTGCCCTTGAAGAAATTCTTTTTTGTTTTGAGACAGAGTTTTGCTCCGTCGCCCAGGCTGGAGTGCAGTGGCACACAATCTCAGCTGACTGCAACTTTTGTCTCCCAGGTTCAAGCAATTCTCCTGCCTCCTGCCAAGCAGCTGGGATTAAAGGCACCCGCCACCAAGCATGATGAATTTTTGTAATTTTGTAGAGACGGGGTTTCACCATGTTGACCAGGCTGGTCTTGAACTCCTGACCTCAAGTAATCCACCTGCCTTGGCCTCCCAAAATGTGGGGATTACAGGCGTGAGCCACTGCGCCCGGGCCCCTTGAGGAAATTCTTAGAGTCACGACTGGAAGTGGCTTTGACCTTCTGGTCCTCTTCCCTCAGCAACGTGGCCATGCATCCTGCAAGCCCTTCAAGCGCTTCAGAGCCAGGTACATTGGGGTGCACATGCCTGATTCCCCTGACCACGTTGTTTCCCTGGTATGTGTTCCAAAAGCGTGCAGTGTGGACCAGAATTTATGCTTGGATCTGTACACCCAGCAGACATCTCAGCATCCCACTGTCCATCTGTCCATCCATCTCAGGGACAGTTTCTGTAAATGGTGTTCTTCCTGAGGTCTTTTTCTTTCTTTGAATTGCAGGCTGGGGGTTGGCACATGTGTCTCTTTGGGGCCTGGAGCAAGAGCGGGCTGGCTACCCCATGCCAGCTACTCCAGGCCTCTGACTACACTCTCTGGGTGCTGGCTCTTTTGCTCAAAAGCCATCCCTGGCACCCCGGGGCTAGAAATTAAAGCCCCTGCTCATCTTCCAAGTGCCAACTTCTTTTATTTTATTATTATTATTTTTGAGACAGTCTCACTTTGTTGCCTAGGCTGGAGTACAGCAGCATGATCTTGGCTCACTGCAACCTCCACCTCCCAGGTTCAAGTGATTCTCCTGTCTCAGCCTTCCGAGTAGCTAGGATTACAGGTGCCCGCCACCATGCCTGGCTAATTTTTGTATTTTTTGTAGAGATAGGGTTTCACCATGTTGGCCAGGCTGGTCTTGAACTCCTGACCTCAGGAGATCCGCCTGCCCCAGCCTCCCAAAGTGCTGGGATTACAGGCATGAATGAGCCACTGTGCCTGGCCCAAGTGCCAACTTCTGTCTCAGCCCTTCATCCACCCTGTGCTTCAACCACACTCGTTCTCTCTTACACCTCCCAGGGTTTACCTACGCCATTACCACTTCCAGGAATGTCCTTCCTCTTCCTCTTTCCTGGCAACGCCAACAGATCTGTCAGCACTTGGCTAAAATGTCAGGGTCATAATCAGATGCTCCCTGGGGTAACCACAGCATTGATCACAGAATCATGCAGTGAGATTTGCCTGTGGATGTCTCTCCAGTTGGACTGGGAGGGCTGAAAGAGCAGGAGGGGGTATGACTCATCTCCATGCTCTCAATGCATGGCACAAAGCTGGAGCCACAGCAGTGATCAGTTACGTGGGTGTGCGGATGGCTGGCTAGATAAACAGATGAATGAATAGGTGGGTAAGTGTGGGTGAATCATGGGTGGATGAATGGGTGCAAGGCTAAGTGAGTGGTTGAGTAGATGAACTGTGGGTATCTACAAGAAAGAGCGGGTCCATGACAATTCTAATGTTCTAACCTGCTCCGTCTGCTTCCCGATCCTCCTCTCTGACCCTCTCACACAGAACTCATCCTTTATGGTTGGATGAACTGACTTCCCTCTGCCAAGAAATCAGTGTTAGGAACAGACGCTCGATGAATATACACCTACACAACAGCTTTGCAGCAGAGCTGAACTGACAGGCTGATAGCTAGACAGACAGGTCCCTCAGAGGAGGGGAGCAGAAGAGCCGGGAGCTCAGATGCGCCTGGGAGGGCCATCTGCTCTGAATGGAGACAGAACATGGGAAGGAGGCTGCTGTCTCCTCCTGGGGCTGCCTTTGAGCTGCCTGGTCCATTGAGTACTTGGTACACTCCCTGACATCTCCCCATCCTTTTGCCACACGGCCCTGAATCTCACTAGAAGATTAAGTCACATCCAGCGAGGCTTTGCCTTCTTCAGGCAGACTCTGCTGCTTCTGGTAGTCGTTGACATTTTAGTATAAATTGCCTTTTAATCTGTCATGGGAGGCAGAATTTCTGAGTTTAGGAGTGATGGGGTAACTTTACAGCATAAAGCTGAGCACCTGAAAGTGGTAGGCAGAAAGGGACTAAGGCTGCCAGTGGTTTTACTTAAGGATTCAGTGGTGGCCTACTGTATTGGGCATGCATTCCCTTTGCCAACTCAGCACCTCTTTCCTCTTCTATGAAAGACCACCTTCTTTCTTTCTTTTTTTTTTTTTGAGATAGGGTCTCGTTCTGTCACCCAGGTTGGAGTGCAGTGGTGTGATCATGACTCACTGCAGCCTCTCACTCCTGGGCTCAAGAGATCAGCCTCCCAAGTAGCTAGGACTACAGGCATGCACCACCACACCAAGCTAGTTTTTGTATTTTTTGTAGAGACGGGGTTTCACTATGTTGTCTAGGCTGATTTTGAACTCCTGGCCTCAAGTGATCCTCCTGCCTCAGCCTCCCAATGTTCTCGGATTACACATGTGAACCATCATGTCTGACCTCCATTTTCTTTTTTTCTTTTTTGAGATGAAGTCTCACTCTGTCACCCAGGCTGGAGTGCAGTGGCACGATCTCGGCTCACCACAACCTCTGTCTCCGGTGTTCAGGTGATTCTCCTGCCTCAGTCTCCCATGTAGCTGGGATTACAGGCGCGTGCCACCACGCCTGGCTGATTCTGTATTTTTAGTAGGGACAGGGTTTCACCATGTTGGCCAGGCTGGTCTTGAACTCCTGACCTCGTGATTCACCCGCCTCAGCCTCCCAGAGTGCTGGGATTACAGGCGTGAGCCACCGCACCCGGCTTGACCTTCATTTTCTTTTGGCAACCCCCTTCCTCCTCACCTCACTCCAGTGCATGTTGTTCTTGTGGGGCTAACTCCTCCACCTCCCTGCTCCCACCTATATCTTCAGGAGTGGACTCATGACTAGACCAGCCAATCAGAGCAATCTGTCATTGTAACCACAGGGTCAGGCATGGGTGTGACTCAAGCCAGGCCACATGATCTAAAGCTGGAACTGAAGGGGAAAAGGCTTTGCTGCCCTCTGGGACTCCTTGCTGTTTAGGGATAGGCGAGGCAGCCACCACCTGGGAGAGCCTGCTGACGGCCAAATTTTCAAAGATGAATCAGGCCTCCCAGACAGACAGAGAGAGAGAGAGTCCTCAGACACGCTGTGCATGGCCAAAGCTCACTCTGTCCCAGGTCTCTTCTATTACCTGAGTATTCCCTTTTACCTTACGCTGGTTTGACTGGAGTTTCTGCCATTTACAACTCACAGAACCCTGAAGAATACATACATTTTCCTGCCCTCTCAGCCCACATGGGGTTATCATCCCATTTTGCAGATTGGCCCTCTGAGGTCACAGCATGCCAGCCACAGAGGAGAGTCTGGACTGGAAGGGACCCCACAGGCCACTGAGTCCATCCCCCTGACCCAACCCCCCAAAGTTCCCCAGGTAAGTCTCAGGAGTGGTCTGGCTGCAAACCTCCCCTTCACTGGCCACAAAATTTGGGCAAGTTGACTCTCAACTTGCTGGGCAGCTTCCCATGCTGTGGCGGGGACTGGGTTTTCCCTTTGTGTCTGGTGTACTTTGTCTCCAATGGCAGGGCCTGGACTGGGAGAGGGTCAGCCTCCAGCCGTTACACTCTTGGAGAACATTTGTTCTTCCCCAAAAGGTGGCTGCAAAGGTCTTCAGCAACTCACAGGTCCGAAGTGCCCATTGTGTAGATGGGGAAACTGAGACCCTAAGAGGTGATTTCTCCTAGGGCACCCCACCATTTCCTGTCAGGAACTCACCACTCCTTGTGCTCCTCCTTTGTGCCTTGGGCCTCAGGATCTCCTGGATAGCAACATGGGGATTCCAGAGAGCAAGCCAGGCCTGTCTTCCTTGACCAGGAGTCTGAGCTCCTTGATCCGTCAACCCGGGGAACACTTGGGTGTTTCATCCAAGGATGGAGCAGCTGGGTCCTGCTAGGCCAGCATCTCGAGGGGGTCCCAAGCATCCCTTCAAAAATGTCCACCACTGGAAGTTCTGCAAACCTAACAGACCTAATGACTAACAGCTGATATATATTGAGCGCTTAATCTGTGCCGGGCAATTTGAAGAGCTTCATGTCCATGATCTCATTTAATCTTCTCCACATCATATAAGGCAGGAACTGGAACTACATTTTATAGATAAGGAAGCTGGGGCCCAGCGGTTGAAATAAGATGCCTAGAATAAAACTTTCCTATGGTCACCACCAGCATAGCATTTCAGGATGGCAATGGGGGCATTTAAGCACTTCCCCTGGCCAGGACCACTTGGGGTGGGGTGGATGGCTGGTTGTGTCTTGGGTCTGAATCAAGGCACAGCACAGAGGGTGGGACCTGACAGATGAGCCCCTCATCCCAGAGGGTCACTCCATATCCCCATAGTGGAGGTATGTCACAGCCCCCCATTCCATTCCACACCCGGGCAGAGCACATCCCCTTCCTTCCGGGAGCAGGGCAGCGCCCAGAGTAGCTTGAGTTCAGCTCTGCCTTCCAGTCCCAGTCCATGAGGGTCACTTCAAGCAAGTCCCTTCTCCCCGCGCTTGGTGATCTCATCTGTACTGTGAGCTGGTAGATGCAATTAAAAAATTATGTCCAAAATGGTAACATCACGACTCCTACTAATATAAAGTGAACATGTGTCAAAGATTTTTAGATCATTTATTTATTTTTGAGACAGAGTCTCACTCTGTCACCCAGGCTGGAGTGCAGTGGTGCAATCACAGCTAACTGCAGACCTTGACCTCCCTGGGCTCAGGTGATCCTCCCACCTCAGCCTCCTGAGTAGCTGGGACTATAGGCGCTCACCACCACTCCCAGCTAATTTTTGTATTTTTTGTAGAGACAGAGTTTTTCCATGTGGCCCAGGCTGCTCTTGAACTCCTGGGCTGAAGCGATCCACCCACCTCGGCCTCCCAAAGTGTTGAGATTACAAGCATAAGCCACCACGCCTGGCCCAGATAATTTATGATTGAGGGAACTCGTAAGATGTTACACTAGGCTCAGAGGAGAATCTGAAGAACAAACATATATAAACTCCCAGAGATACTGCAATGGATTTGCCAATAGATGCAATATAATATCTGGAATAATCTTTTTCTACAGGATAGAGATCAGTTGTATCTCTACAGGACAAAATTTATTTATTATGGACGGGAATTATCAGTCCTGCACAGGTTAACTTCTCTCTCTACAGAGGTGCAAAATGGCCCAGCCAAAGACAAAAGTGCAGCCCGCTATAGAATCAGATAAGCCGTAAGGGGGTCGGGTAGACCATACCCAGTGTTCCATTGAAAGGACATCTTGGAACTAGTTTTGTCCATTTAAAAGGTTTTTAAAATGTTTCCTGATAAGCATAGGGCTGCGCTAGACAATGGCTGAGTATTTTTTTTCCAGCTCAGAGACATCCCCGGTGAAGGCATGCCTGGCTCTGGGGCCATGTTCATTTTCTGCGAATGTCCAGATTTCCTTTGCCTTTAAAAACCTGGACACTGAGGGGCGCCACTAGTTCACATAATGCCTGTGTGAACTTTAGAAAAGGATGCCCCTTCCTCCTGATGGACACAGCCCCAAGCCACGCCCCAGCGATGCTAGAGGAGCCCAGGCTGCGTTTCTGTTCCCAGTGTCTTCTGTGGCCAGGCAACTTTTGTTAGAGCACAGCCTGCACAACTGTGCCCAGTGGCCTGTGGCTGCCTGACGTTCTGCAGTCAGTATTGTTGACCTTCTGGAGGATCTAAAAAAAAGCCATTGGCTCAGAGCCAGGTGTGGTAGCTCGCACTTGTAGCTGAGGTCGGAGGATCAGTTGTGAGATCAAGGCTGCAGTAAGCTATGATTGTGCCACTGCATTCCAGCCTGGGTGACAGTGTGAGACCCCTCCAGCCCAATCTCTGGGAAAAAAAAAGAAAAGCCATTGGCTTGGGGTTGAAGTGGGGGCACAAGAAGGTCTTGACCCTGCACCTGGGAGCTTTTAGGGGTGAAGCTGATCAGGGCTGGGGTGCCATGACTGGAAGGGGAGATTTGTGTCCATGTACCCCTAGGGGCCCATGTGTGGGAGTGCTCATGTATTCAGCTGTGCCAATGGGCTTGGATCTTGGTGTCTGTGCAAGTACACCCTTAGGGGACCACTCTACATCTGGGCCAGCTTGGAATTCAGGAGCAGCAACATCCTTCTCCAGCTGGGGTCAGGAGGAAGGTTGTGGGTCCCTGTGCCTCCCCTGCTATGTTCAGGTGGGTTGGTGGGGGACCAGGGTTCGTGGTGGAAGTGCCCCCTCCTAGCCCAGGGTTTCAACCCCACCAGGCTTCCCCCATGCTGATTGGCCTGTGACCATGGCTCCCCCAGCCCATTTCCAAGCTTTGCCTCTGGGGAAGTGGCAGAGGAGCAGGAGGGTGGCCCAATCTTGGGGACCAGCTGCCCACTGTCCATGGGCTCCTCTCTCAGGCTAAATGCTTCCCGGGGCCTGGGCTGCAGACAGGCAGGCCATGTGACAATGGAGAAGACCGAGGACCAGAAAGGGCAGGCAGCTTACCCTGGGCCCCAGGGGCCTGTGGAATCCTGGACAGTTCTTTTCTTTTCTTTGTTTTTTTTGAGACAAGAGTTTCACTCTTGTTGCCCAGGCTGGAGTGGAATAGCATGATATCGGCTCAATGCAGCCTCTGCCTCCCGGGTTCAAGCGATTCTCCTGCCTCAGCCTCCCAAGTAGCTGGAATTACAGGCATGTGCCCCCGCGCCTGGCTCATTTTGTATTTTTAGTAGGGACGGGGTTTCTCCATGTTGGTCAGGCTGGTCTCGAACTCCCGACCTCAGGTGATCCACCTGCCTCAGCCTCCCAAAGTGCTGGGATTACAGGCGTGAGCCACCAAGCCCAGCCTGGACAGCTCTTTAAGCCTAAACTGCCTGTTACAGGGACAGAGGGAACCACCTCGCCCCTAGCTCCAAACTCTGGTTCATCTCTGGGCTCCTCCAAGGCCTGGGTACTTAGTCTTCCACAAATGATAAAAGATCTGGATGCAGCTTCCTGGCTGAGCAAACACTGTTTTCCCACTCCCAGACATTAGTCTTCTGAATGCCCCTTGTCGTCTGTCCCCCTACCCCATCCCTGCAGTCCAACTCCTCTCCATTGCTGTGGGCCCCTTCACTGCCTCTTCCTACCCCTCCCCTCTAGGAAGCCTCCCCTGAGCCTCCAGGTCCAAGTGTTTTCTCCCTAACCCTAGCCCTAATCCCTGCTCCCAGGGGCTTCTTGACCCCTCTGCTTCCTATCATGGTGGCTCACAAGCATTGCTCATCTTCCCAGCCCTCTGGAGCCTGGCCACATTGTCTCTGGGGGCTGAAAGAAGGAAGGGGTATTTTCTAAGCTCTAGCTTTGTCTCGGATAACAAGGTTTGAGACAAGTAAAATGGTCCCAAATTTCACTCCCTTAGCTCTGCTGAAACCAGGATTCATGGAGGTAGTGCATCCCTTGGTTTTCTTTATGATCCCCAGCCAGGTGGAGGTGGAGGTAAATCTGTACACAGATCCCCCCATGGTGCTACATATGCATGCATGAATGCCATCTCTGGTCCCCCAAGGATACACGTACACAGGCACCAAGATCCAAGGCCATTGGCACCACTGAACACATGAGCATACTCACACATGGGTTCCTAGGGATACATGTACACACATGCCCAGACCCAGGTCCTTGGACACACTTGAAGCCATGTGCACACACATGCATGGGCGTCCAGAGTTACACATGCATACATGCACACATACACACACACACACACACACACACACACGGGCACCCTGAGGTACCTGTACACAGATGCCGAGGCCTGGGTCCATGGGCATACCTGATCACATCCACACACCCATGCATGTTCACACAGGGTATATGTTCACAAATACCCAGACTGAGGCCCATGGACAAATATGCACCTGCAGTATACACTCACACCTTTATGGGCATCCAGGGGATATATGTACACAGACAGCCAGACCTGAGCCCATAGGCACACATGCACTTTTGCACACACACATGCATGGTGCCCAGAGGTACATGTGTACAGAGACCACAATCTAGGTTCCTGGGCACTTGTGCATCTGTGCACACACACACGTGGGAAATCCCTGCAGCCATGCATACAGCATGCCCATGCACAGGCTCCCAAGAGTACATGTGCACGGACATCTACGCCCAGGCCCGTGTGTACCTGTTTACTCACACTTGCACAGGGGTGGGTGCCCAGGGGTATACATGCATAGATACTTGACTTAACAACTTGGGCCAATGTGCTCCTCCCCACTTACGCACTCACACACAGCCATGCATGTGCACCCTGGCATACACGTGTATACACACAGACACAAACACTCAGTGTAGCACCCACGGACTTTGCACATAGACTCTCACACGTAAGTACACCCTCACGCATATGCACAATTGCTTTTCACAAACACCCTTGTCAGGGAACAGGTCCCCATGTGCCTGCTGCACCCTAGCATCTACATGAGAATGCACACTTGAACTTGTGTTGCCCACATGCACTTATAACCATACCTGCATTCAAAACAGCAAAGCATGAATGCACACGCATGTGCCATGTATGTATGGATGCACAAAAGGACTGTCAATGTGCACACACACGGGCATAAGCACACCATGCACTCCTGCATAACTTCACACGTGCTGGTACGCACACACCTATGTGCAGGCATGCATACCAATTGTCCCAAGGCTCTTCTTCACCAACGCTACATAACTGCTGATGGCTCCCAGCTCTGGCATTGGGCAGAACTTTCTTGTGAGGTACAGGCTGTGACTCATAATTCACTCCAGCTTTCTTCAGCTCCTTTGTCATCTAGAGAGACTCAGAACACTTGCCGCTTCCCTCGGGCTGCCACCGAGCCTGAGATGACACCACACCTATTCTCCTGAACCAAGGCATCGATGGCTCTAAAGCTGCATACGTGTTCTGCAGGGGGAGCAACCTGGCATGAGCGAGGTGTGGGTGGAGTGTTAGAGGAAGCCTCGGGGCAGTTCTGAAAGCTTCCCAAGCAATTATTAGTCATTTTGTAATGTGGCGGAGGATATTCCATGGACACCACCCCCAGAACCTGTAGGAGTGCCACGGATTTCATCCCAGGCTTGCCCTGGGCCCCTCCTGCTGCCCCAGAGCCCCCTTCAGCTAGACAAGGAGGATGTACTGAATTTTCCTTCACTTGAGCACTGGCTCCCCTCACACCTGGCCAACATGAGTCTCCTGAAATCAGCCTTGAAGCTGAGAGGCAATTAGCTGCTTGGACTGCCTTAACAAAATACCTCAGACCGAGTGGCTTAAACCACAGACGTTTATTTTCTCACAGTTTTGGAGGCTGGAAGTTCAAGATCGAGGTGCTGGTAGGGTTGGTTTCTGGTGAGGCTTCTCTTTCTAGCTTGTAGGCAGCCACCTTCTTTCTCTGTCCTCATGTGGCTTTTCCTCTGCGTGCCCACAGGGAGAGAGGGAGGGAGCTTTGGCGTCTCTTCCCTCTCTAATGAGGACACCAGTTCTATCAGATTAGGACCCTGCCCTTATGGCCTCATTTAACCTTAATTACCCTCATCTCCAAATACAGTCACATTGGGGATTAAAGCTTCAACAAAGGAATTTGCTGAATTCACAATTCAGTTCACAGCAGACAACAAAGGGAGCGCTACCTTGAGCAGTTGAGGGAGGCCCCCGTACCGCCTTTTCCTCAGGTGCATTCCTGAGATGCGTCTGTGCAGAAAGGAGAGGAGTAAGGACAGGCATGAGCACAGACTCTCTTGCAGAAATAGAAATCTTTATTGCTTGCAAAGTACTGCACGTTTTATTTGTTTTGTTTTGTTTTTTGTTTTTTCTTTGCGACAGGGTCTTGCTCTGTTGTCCAGGCGGGAGTGCAGCGGCATGATCTCAGCTCACTGCCGCCTCAACCTCCCAGGCTAAAACTATCCTCCCACCTCAGCCTCCCAAAGTGCTGGGATTACAGGCATGAGCCACCATGCCTGGCCAGTACTGCACATTTTCCAAAAGTTGTAACTTAAATTTAAAGAGTTATAATTTACATACAATAAAGTTCACCCTTTTGGCGTACAGTTCTCTGACTTTTGACAAACAATAACAGTTGAGTAGCCAACACTACAGCAGCCAGAGGGATCCTGTTGCAACCCCAGTCAGCCCACGGCCCTCCTCTGCTCAGAGCCCTGCCGTGGCTCTCATCTCTCTCAGAGAAAAAGCCAAAGTCCTCTCCGTGACCCACAAGGCCCTCCGGGTCCCCCTTGACCTCACCGCCCGCCACTGGCTCCTTGCTCACTCTGCTCCTGCCCCGCTGGCCTGTTCCTCAAATGTGCCAGGCACATCAGGGCCATTGCCTTAGGGCCTTTGCCTTTCTTTCTTTTTTTTAGACAGAGCCTTGGCCTATCATCCAGGCTGGAGTGCAGTGGCACAATCTCAGCTCGCTGCAACCTCCAACTCCCAGGTTCAAGTGATTCACCTGCCTCAGCCTCCCAAGTAGCTGGGATTACAGGTATGCGCCACCATGCCTGGCTAATTTTTGTATTTTTAGTAGAGATGGGGTTTCACCATGTTGCCCAGGCTGGTCTCAAACTCCTGACCTCAGGTGATCTGCCCACCTTGGCCTCCCAAAGTGTTGGGATTACAGGTGTGAGCTACCACACCCGGCCCTTTGCCTTTCCCTGGATCACTCTTCCTCTAGATACGCCCTCCTGGCTCACACTGACGGGGAGGAACACACTCCTGGGTTTACACTGACTGCTATAGGGACCTTCCCAAGGTCACACAGCCTGGGGTGTGGATCCTCTTGGAATCACACAGGTGAGGGTGTAGACACTCATGATGTTACTAGATTTTGGAGTAAGAAATCCTGGGGTCATGCTGATTGTGGTGTAGCCACTCCTGGGGTCACGGAGAGTAGGGTGTGGCCACTCCTGAAGCATCACAGACTGGGATGTGTTCTCTTAGGGTCATACAGATTGGTGTGTGGGCAACACTGGAGTCACGCAGACTGGAGTTAGGGTAACCTCTTGGATCACCGAGTTTGGGGTGTGGACACTGGGGTCACACAGTCTGGAACAAGGACATGACTGAGGATACATAAACTGGGAAGTCGGCACCACTGTGATCAAGTGACTGTGATGTGGACACTCCTGGATTCCCATAGGCTTGGCTGGGGACACTCCTGTGGTTACACGACTTGTGAAGCAGACTCTGCTGGGGTCACACAGACCTAGCTGTGGATATGCTTCATCTGTGTGATGGGGGGGTGGTGAATGCCCCGAGTCATAAAGATTGGGGAATGAACACTCCTGGGCCCCCAAGACTTGGTGTAGATCCTTCTAGACTCACACTGACTGAGGGGAGGGACACTCCTGGAGTCACACAGACTGTGTTGTGGACACTGTTGGTGTCACACCCACTGGAGTACAGACACCTCTCAGGACGTGCAGATAAGTGTGGATACTCCTGTGGTCACACAATTTGGTGTGAACATCCCTCTGGTCATACTGACTGGGAAATTGACTCCTGTGTGGTCACAGATACTGGGGTGTGAAGACTCCTATGGTCAGACAGGACTGTGCCCTCCCCTGGGTCACCCAGACTGGAATGTGGACCCACCAGTAGTCACTGGCACTGGAATTTTACACTTCCGTGGTCACAATGACAGGAGAGTCGATAGTCTTTTGGTCATACAGATGGGGGAGTGCACCTGCCTGAGGCCGTCAAGATGAGTATAGACACACTAATAGCCAGAGACTATGGGGTTTGGACAACACCAGGGTCACATATGCTGGGAACTGGACATTACTTGTGTCATAAAAACTTGGGTGGGGATACTCCTGAGGTGGCTGGACTGGGGCAAAACCACTCCCAAAGCACCATAGACTGAGCTGTGGACACCCACGAGGTCACCCAGACTAGAGTACGGCCTCCTCTGCGGTCACAGTTTGAGGTACACATTTATGGCGCCACTAAGATGGCTATGGAAACTCCAAGCCATTGCCACTGCTGGACTCACAGAACCTGGCGTGAGGACACTCCTGAGGTCTCACAGGCTCTCGTGTGAACGCTGCTGAATTTGCACTGTAATGGGTATGGCTACACCTGTGGTCACATGGCCTTTTGTGTGGACACTTCCGCCATACATTGTTGGGCCGTGCATATTCATAGATTGGGGTGTGGACATTTCTGTGGTCACACTGACTTTGGTGAGAAGACTCCTGGGTTAAGTCACCATGGTGTGGACATTCCTAGACTGACACAAACTGGGGTCTGGACATTCCTGAAGTCACACGGACTGGGGTGTGGTTATTCTCGTGGTCAGAGACTAGAGTGTAGGCATGCCTATGAACACACGCTCCAGAGTTTAAACACCATTTCTGACTGCAGATTGGACAATGTTTGTCCCAGACTTGAGTGTGTATACTCCTGGGGTCACACACAGTAACTGGGGTGAGTCACAGTCAGGTGTGGAAACAGCTGGGGTCGCAGACTGGTATGTGGATACTCCTGAGGTCACTGGACCGCGGCGTGGATAGTCCTTGGATCACAGAGTACGTGAGTTTCTAAGGACACAGGATTAAGCTGTAGAAAACAGTTCTGTTTGTCTAGTTGGGGAGTTTCTGTCAGTTCCTGTTCATTAAGTTATAGAAATTGAGGACTGCAGTCCAGGTAGACTTTCTGACGTTGCTTTTTTTTGAGATAGAATCTCACTCTGTTGTCCAGGCTGGAGTGCAGTGGCACGACCTTGGCTCACTGTAACCTTCATTTTCCGGGTTTAGGTGATTCTCCTGCCTCAGTCTCCCGAGTAGCTGGGATTACAGGCATGCACCACTACACCCAGCTGATTTTTGTATTTTTGGTAGAGACGGGGTTTCACTATGTTGGCCAGACTGGTCTCGAACTCCTGACCTCAAGTGATCTACCCGCCTCAGCCTCCCAAAGTGCTGGGATTACAGGCATGAGCCACCATGCCTGGCCCTGATGTTTCTTTAAGACAGGTTCTTAACCTAAAAATTTTGTTCTGGAGGCCAGGCGCAGTGGTTCACGCATGTAATCCCAGCACTTTGGGAGGCCGAGGCGGGCGGATCACCTGAGGTCAGGAGTTCAAGACCAGCCTGGATAACATGGTGAAACCCCGTCTCTACTAAAAATACAAAAATTATCTGGGCACGGTGGTGGGCGCCTGTAATCCCAGTTACTTGGGAGGCTGAGGCAGGAGAATCGCTTGAACCTGGGAGGCAGAGGTTGCAGTGAGCCGAGGTCGCACCACTGCACTCCAGCCTTGGCGACAAGAGCAAGACTCCGTCTCAAAAAAAAAAAAAAACAGGCCGAGGTGGGCGGATCACTTGAGGCAAGGAGTTCAAGACCAGCCTGGCCAACATGGCAAAACCCCATCTCTACTAAAAATATAAAAAAATTAGCTGGGTGTGGTGGTGCATGCCTGTAATCCCAGCTACTCAGGAGGCTGAAGCAGGAGAATTGCTTGAACCCAGGAGGTGGAGGTTGCGGTGAGCCAAGATCACGCCATTGCACTCCAGCCTGGGCGACAGAGCAAAATTCTGTCTCAAAATAAATAAATAAATTTGTTCTGCGGAACCCTTTGGCATCTGGTTAAATCTGTGAACCCCTTCGCAGAATATTTTTAAAAGTATATACACACACATACACACACACACAGATGACAATGGAAGCCAATTACATTGAATTACAATTATTACTATATATTAAATTGAAACAAAATTGAGCTGCAGTCATATATGGGCTTTTTAATTAATACATCAACTTATAGGATCTGCTATCATTCCAAGAGGTGACAAATATGAACAATACTTCAAGATGCCCTTTTTATGCTACATTACAGTTGTTGTAACTGGTTTGTATTGGTGGGAAAATCCCAGGTACTGCTTTTACTATTGTGATTTGTTGCCAGCATTTATAACTTGGGAGTAAGGCTAACGTTGTTTTATTGCTGAAAATAAAGATGTAACATTTTCTTCCATCAAGTTTATGGTTACCCCTGGCTTCTATCCAGGTTAGGAATCCCTGCCTTTAGGGAAATTTCTGGATATAATCAGGACACTCCTGAAGAGGTTTAAAGAAGAGGTAAGACCTCACTCAAGAATTCCCACTGCAGTGCGGAGAGACTTCTATGCTTTCTTTCCTTGTTGTCTTCAGGGTTGTTGCAGATCCCTCCTCAGGGCTTGTTTGTCCAGGCCTCGTTGATGAGATGATATTTTGAAAACAAGTTCATCAACAAGTTCTGGTTTTCCTGACACTGAGCAGTTTCTGAGTTGTATCAGCTTGCCAGCTAACCAAAAGTCAAAGAAAGTTTTTTGTTTGTTTTGTTTTTTTAGAGACAGGGTCTTGCTCTGTCACTCAGGCTGGAGTGCAGTGGAGCTCCATCATAGCTTACAACAACCTTAACCTCCCAAGCTCAAGTGATCCTCCCGTCTCAGCCTCCCAAGTAGCTGGGATTACAGACGGGGCATGTGCTACCACACCCAGCTAACTCTGCTGCTAACATTTTTGTGACATTTCCTCCTACTTTTATGGTGAACCATGACATACAGAAAATGCATATATATTCAGTTTAATGAATAACTACAAGGTGCTATTTGGTGTAATTGCAGGATGTTCACTGTCATTGTTGTACAGTTCTCTATAGTGAATGTACCACGATTTAATGGGCATACTACAGATAGTGCTGCTAACAACACTCTAGGACTCATTTCCTTTTTTTTTTATTCAGACGGAGTCTCACTCTGTTGCCCAGGCTGGAGTGCAGTGGCACGTTCTCAGCTCACTGCAACCTCCACCTCCCAGGTTCAAGTGATTCCTGCCTCAGCCTCCTGAGTAGCTGAGATTACAGGCGCCCGCCACCAGGCCTGGCTAATTTTTGTATTTTTAGTAGAGATGCGGTTTTGCCTTGTTGGTCAGGCTGGTCTTGAACTCCTGACCTCAGGCGATCCACCCACCTCGGCCTCCCAAAGTGCTGAGATTACAGGTGTTGAGCCATCACGCCCGGCCTCTAGGACTCACTTTTTAGGAGTGGAACTGGCACACATGCAGCTTTAGTAGGTAATGCCTAAGTTTTCCACGGTGGCTGCACCATTTTACCTTCCCAGTAGCGTGTATGAGACTTTCAGTTGCTGCATATCCTTCCAAATACTTAGTGTTGTTGATATTTTGAGTTTTCATTTGCATTTTCCTGATGAGCAGCTTTTCATGTGCTTACTGGTCACTCTCATTTTTTTCCTTATTGATTTACAGGATCCTTTAAATATTAGAAATTGTAAATCTCTTTCACACAATGATTTGCTGTTTCAGTTTCCCTTAAGGTGGCTTCTTGTGGCCGGGTGTGGTGGCTCACGCCTGTAATCCTAGCACTTTGGGAGGCCTGAGGCAGGCAGATTTTGTGAGGTCAGGAGTTCGAGACCAGTATGGCCAACATGGCGAAACCCTGTCTCTACTAAAAATACAAAAATTAGCTGGGTGAGGGGGCAGCATGCGTCTGTAATCCCAGCTATGCAGGAGGCTGAGGCAGGAGAATCTCTTGAACCCGGGAGGCGGAGGTTGGAGTGAGCTGAGATAGGGCCACTGTACTCCATCCAGCCTGGGCGACAGAGCGAGACTCCATCTCAAAACAAAACAAAAAAGGCAGGGTGCGGTGGCTCATGCCTCTAATCCCAGCACTTTGGGAGGCCAAGGCGGGTGGATCACCCGAGGTCAGGAGTTTGAGACCAGTCTGGCCAACATGGCGAAACCCCGTCTCTACTAAAAATACAAAAATTAGCCATGCATGGTGGCGGGCACCTGTAATCCCAGCTACTCGGGAGGCTGAGGCAGGAGAATCACTTGAACCCGGTAGATGGAGGTTGCAGTGAGCTGAGATTACGCCACCGCACTCCAGCCTGGGTAACAGAGCAAGGCTCCGCTTAAAAAAAAAAACGGTGACTTTTTGTGATGGCTGACTTAGGCTGAATAACCTGCTATGCCATTGTCAGAAAGGGCCATCCTCTAACATTGTGGTTTTAGCACATTTGGCTATGGATAAACTCTCCTCCCATACCACGTGCAGTTCCACCTTTGGGACTTGGCTATTTCCTTTACCCGGAATGCTCTTCCCTCAGATAAACACACAGCTTCCCTCCAGCAATGCCTTTAGGTCTTTGCTCAGGTATTACCTCTGAGGAATATCTGAGGCCTTCTATGACAACCCTTTTAAAAAGTGCAAACTGGCTGGGCACAGTGGCTCATGCCTATAATCCTGGTACTTTGGGAGGCCGAGAATGGCAGATCGCTTGAGCCCAGTAGATCGAGACCAGTCTGGGCAACATGGCGAAACTCCATCTCCCCTAAAAATACAAAAATTTGCCGGGCATGGTGGTGCACGCCTGTAGTCCCAGCTACTCAGGAGGCTGAGGTGGGAGGATTTTTTGAGCCCGGGAGATTGTACCACTGAACTCCAGCCTGGGCGACAGAGTGAGACCTTGTCTCAAAACAAAAACACCAAAAGATGAAAACTGCCATGCTTGGCCGGGCGCGGTGGCTCAAGCCTGTAATCCCAGCACTTCGGGAGGCCGAGACAGGTGGATCACGAGGTCAGGAGATCGAGACCATCCTGGCTAACCCAGTGAAACCCCGTCTCTACTAAAAAATACAAAAAAATAGCCGGGCAAGATGGCGGGCGCCTGTAGTCCCAGCTACTCGGGAGGCTGAGGCAGGAGAATGGCGTGGACCCAGGAGGCGGAGCTTGCAGTGAGCTGAGATCCGGCCACTGCACTCCAGCCTGGGCAACAGCGCGAGACTCCGTCTCAAAAAAAAAAAAAAAAAAAAAAACTGCCATGCCTAGAATTCCTGATTCTCTTCACCCTGCTTTACTTTTTTCTATTTTTCATATCCCATATTACTCTTACTTATTATATATATTGCAAGATATGTAAATTGAAAAATGCAAGCTATATAGTATATGTGTGTATGTAAACTCTAGAACTTATAGACTGTTTTATTGATTGTTGCCTCTTTTCCAAACTGGAAGTACTGTGAGAGCCAAGATATTTCTGTTTTGCTCCCTGCTCTATCTCCAAACCTAGAACAATGCCTGGCACACAGTATGTGCTCAATAAATGTTTACTGAATGCTTCAAATGTAAAATGCTTAAAGCAGTTCCTGTCATACAACAATAGATGTTTAGAAAAAGGTTTGTTGACTAAAATCTTATCAGTTGACATAAAAATTTCAAAGGTGAAATTTTACTGAGGTTTTTCATAAAGGTTGCCCTTACTCAAACCTTTAGATAACAAGGCAAACTTACCGTAATGGGTTAAGGTGAACAACTCATTTCATTGTCTTCCATCTACTCAAGAAAAAGAAAAGTGACTCACATATTTGGTGAAATTTTTCCATTCATTATGCTTGGTTTCACCAATTTTTTTATAGCTATTAGGAGGCAGGAAAGGGAATTTTGGCCCCAGAAACCATGAGATTTGGGTCAGAAAGAGGCACACAGGGAAGGGGTCAATGCGGGTTGAGAGTCACATTTCCAGACCTCAGGGGCCAGCAGGCTGTGGCGCTGAGAGGCAACCAGGGGCTGGGGAAGCGTGTCTACTCTGCTGATGGGGCAGTCCTGGGGGCGGATCTCCTTGGCCAGCTGCCCCTTCTTCTTCAACGTGCAGGCCTCCTGGTATGGTGGCGAGATGGGGGGCTGTGTGGGTGGAGTGTACTTGTACTTTGAGCCGCCCTCTAGCTGCAGAGACAGAGGGGTAGGGAGATGGTGAGGACCTGGGAATCTAGGATAGCCTTGCTCCCACCCACCTAGTGTTGGTTGGGCACTCACGTCCAGTGGGTAACTGCGGTCCGAATCATAGGAGCTCAGGTCCCCACAAGTCACAAAAGGTACAATGATGCGGGTGGGACCATCCAGCTGGTTGAAATCTGGGTCTTAGGAACAGGGGGAGATAACTGAGGACAAGGTCTGGATGCCTGGGGCCAGTCATGACACAGGCGGCAGTATGGTTGCCAAGCCCTCCCCTCAGATCCACCAGCTACTCTCTTCCCACCCCACCAGAAATCCTTCATTTGGTTCAGATCACCTCCTTGGGGAGGCCCTCCATAATCACGCCTTCTAAAACTTTGGTGCCCTGCTCTTTTTCCTGCATATATATCCACCTGACATTGGATTATATGCTGCCTGGATGACGTCTCCCTCACTCAAATGTCATCCCAGGGGCAGGCTCTGTCTCTTCCTGCTAGAGGCTTAAGGGGCAAAAGTTTCACACCAAGGAGGCTTCCACCTGGGGGCGTGACTGAGATCTTCCTAGGAGAGAATGTCCTTAGGCAGGTGGAGCTTCCACTGGGGCAGGGCTCAGGATCCTCCTGGGATGGAATTTTCACCAGGCCCAAGAGTTACCACTAGAGGACTGCCTGGGCTGAAGCTCCTCCTGGGACAAAATACCCATCAAGGGATGGGATTTCCACCAGAAAATGGGGCTGAGGATCCCCTTGGGAAAAAAATTCCCATGAGGGGACAGAGCCTCCACCAGGGGGTGAGGCTGTGGGCCCTCATGGGACCTAGATTGCATAAGGTGCGGCAGAGTCCCCCAGGGTGACCCACGCTCCAGCTCTCACCGTAAGAATGGTCCAGCAGGGGTTTGCTCAGGTCCGGGATGAAGCCCTCGGGAGGGTCATAGCCCTGACAGACAGCGAAGGCCTCTGTTGGGGGAAGGTGGAATGAGGTGTGACTGCCGCTTCCTCCTTGTGCAGGCGGCGTCCCAGAAATCCTGGTCTGCCTGCCTGGCCCCTCCACCCCACTGACCGATGCTGGAGTTCCGGCTGCTCCTGGGCTTGGCACACAGCACGCTGGAGAAGAAGACTCGCAGCTGGCTGTAGAGGAGCGTCACATCCCGGCCTCGGAATATCTGCAGGGTGGGAAGGCAAAGACAGCGGGTGAGGTTGGCCCTCAGCGATCTCTCTCTACTCCACCAGGTTCCTTGAGACTTACCTTGGCCACAAAGCAGCCCCCTGGCTTCAGGACATGTGTAGCAATGTTCAGAGCCTGTGGGCAGGACAGACGGCTGAGGCTGAGGTGGAGACAGCCAGGAGGGGGCCAAAGTGGGTCAGGGGTGGCCAGGGTTACTCACAGCTAGGAGAAGCTGGGCCTGCATATACTCATCAACATCATGGAGGCCGGTTACTGTGGCAAGAGGAACAGCGTTAGGGGGGGCCTATCCTGCTCTGTGCATCTTCTTGTACCACACAGATCAGACACTAGAAACATTTTCCAGGCTCTCTTACTGCTAAGGTTCTGGATGCAAATTACTATCTGCCAACTAACTAGATGCATATTCTGAGCTCCTAACCCTTAGGAACTCATTTCAATTCTAAAATGACCTCATGTACAAGCATTATTATCATTTCCACCTCCAGCCCAGACTGCTCCTCTGAACTCCAGATTCACAAATCAGATTCCACATCTCCAATACTCCTGACCTCCAAACTCCTGACCTACCTCCCAAACCTGCTCCTCCCACCATCCCCACCATCTCATCTGAGCTTTCTAGTTGCTCAGCTCCAAAACCTTAGTCACCTCTGATGCTCCCCCTGCATCCTCTCCTCACACCCACATTGAAGTCATTAACACATCTACTTTCAAAAGATCTGACTTGATCTTCTTCTCTCCACCACTGCCCCCACCCGTTATCACTTGCCTGGACTACTCTACCCTGGAGCCCCTGCTTCTGCCCTTGGGCCTCACACAGCTCATAGCAGCCCAAGCCCAGAACAGTCCTCTTCTCCTCAAAACCCTCTCATGGTTTTCTTCAAGCTCTCATCTCGGTGAAAATGCCAACATCCTCACCATGGCCCACGAGGCCCTATAGGACCTGTCCCCTGTCACCTCTCTGATGTTACCTTTTACCACTCTCCCCCTCACTCTGTTCCAACCACAGTGATCTCCTTGTCATCACTCATACATAGCAAGTACCCTCCTGCCTCAGGAACTTTGCATAGGCTGGAATTTTTCCTGGATTGCTCTTCCTTCAGACATATCCATAGCTTACTCCCCCACCTCCTTTAGTCTCTACTGTTAAGTCAGTGAGGCCTTCCCCATCCACTTCATTTAAAATTCCAACAGGTATTCCTGCTTTCCTCCTGCTCAATGATTTCCCTATGGTACCTATCCCCCACCCCACCTTTTTTTTTTTTTTTTTGAGACAGAGTTTCGCTCTTGTTGCCCAGGCTGGAGTGCAATGACGCGATCTCGGCTCACTGCAACCTCTGCCTCCTGGGTTCAAGCGATTCTCCTGTCTTAGTCTCCCAAGTAGCTGGGATTACAGGCACATGCCACCACACCTGGCTAATTTTTGTATTTTTAGTAGAGACGGGGTTTCATCATATTGGTCAGGCTGGTCTCGAACTCCTGACCTCAGGTGATCTGCCCGCCTCGGCCTCCAAAAGTGCTGGGATTACAGGCGTGAGCCACTATGCCTGGCCTCCCCACCCCGTTTTTTTAGAGACAAGGTCTCACTCTGTTGCCCAGGCTGGAGTGCAGTGGTGCAATCAAAGTGTACTGTAACCTCGACCTCTTGGGCTCAAGTGATCCTCCCACCTCAGCCTCCTGAGTAACTGGGACTACGGGCGTATGCACCACCAAGCCCAGCTAATTTTTTAGACAGGGTCTTGCTATGTTGCAAGGCTGGTCTCAAACTCCTGCCTCAAGTGTTCCTCTCACCTCATCCTCCTAAAGCACTGGGATTACAGGTAGAAGCCACCATGCCTGGCTGCATCCCCTTTTAACGATACAAAGCTCAATCATTTATTTTCTTTCCCATTTGCTCCCACTAGAACATCAGCTCCATGAGGTTAAAGATTAATGGAATTTTATTCATGAATGTTTTCTCAACACAATAGGTGCTCAGTAAATGTGTGTTGAATGGCTGACTGGCTGAAAACGAATGAACAGTGCAACGGAATTGGACAATTGCAGAGAGATGAGAGCAGGGAAAGGTAGACAACAGACATGAAACTCAAAGGGTGGGGTGCAAGTGGGAGGAAGAGAGAGGCAGAGAGAGGGCAGGCAGCAGAGGTAGGGAAAAGTTGCCAGATGTGGGAGAAAGCTGAGAACAGAAGGGAGAGGCAGGGAGTAACTGAAGAGGTGAGTAAGTCAACCAAGGTGGGAGATACAGAGAAGGACACGCACAGGGGCCTCCGCCTGGCCTCCCACTTTCTGTTGCTATTTACCATCAGGAGCCCCGTCACACACCACTAGGTCCGCAGGGCAGCCCTTAAAGTGCTGGATGATCTCCTTGGCAGTGGACAGCTATGGAGAGAGGGAGGATGAGTGGCCCCACGGCCCTCCACTGCTGCCCTCAGATTCCGCCTGCCCATGGTCCTGGCCCACAGACCCTGGGTCAGCCAAATTCCCAGGCTTTGCCTCTCTAATACTGGACTCCATCTCTGGGGACCCAGCATCATCATTTTCTGCTGTGTCTGCAATGATGACCTGTTGGCTGTTTCTCCATGGTTACTCTCTCATTCTCTTTCTCTCTCTCTGTTTCCATCACCTCTCTGTTGCTCTTCCATTCTGCATAGACCCCAGGTAAGGGCCTTCACCCAGGATATACCCCAATACCCTCAGCCATGCTCTTACCTGGGTGATGTCCCCCTGGATCTGTACCACACCTGGTAGTGGAGCCATAGCCTGCAGGTCCACAGCCACCACGTGGCCGGACCCTTGGCCCCTGTGGACAACATGGCCCACATCAGCCTAGTTTCACTCCTGGGCCCCTCCCACCCAGCCGGCCCTCCTGGGTCTCCCATCTGGGACCCCCACACTTACCCAATCTTCTGGCTCAGCACCTGGCTCCAGCTGCCCGGGGCTGCACACAGGTCAACTGCCCGTGTCACGCCTGGGCATACATAGTGAAAGCATCCTGGTCAGCTGCACCCACTTCTCCAACCTGGAGACCCTTGCAAAGTTCACCCCTCTCCCCTGGGGAGCACCCACATATCTCCACTGCCCAGGTGCCCAACTCCTCTCCAGTATTCTGCCTATCTTCCTGCCTGTCTCCCTGTCCCAGAGAACCTCTGAGTCAGCCCACCTACCATAGGGAGCTCTGCAGACCTAGCCTACTTGTCTAGCTCCTGTGTCCACCTCACCGCCCAGTGACCTGGCCACCAGTCAGGGACCTTGGAAGAGTTGGAATTCCTTATCCAGCTGTAGCAGTTTGAAGGCGCTGCGAGCACGCCAGCCATTCTCCTTAGCCAGGCGGTAGTAGACATCCCGCTTGTCCTTCGACGTCCGTCCCATTTCATACACCAGTTGCCCAAGGACCTGCCGACAGTCAGCTGATGCTGGCCAGTATCAGTAACCAGATGAGTGGGCTACCACCTACCTCTGTAGGGCGGAGAGAACCACACAAACTAAACTGGGCTTATCTGACTCACATGATAGCTCACACAGAAGATGGGCTGACTGAAGCCCTGGAACTGACCCCACTGACCTTATAGGGTCCAAAGGACCCTATCACTGAACTCTCAGGCTCCATTGCTTATCACACAGACCCTCCTCGTCCCCATCACTTACCCCCCAGTTCCTACAAAAGACCCCATAAACCCAACATTAATCCCATAGATGGCCAACTTGTGAGCCTGTCCACCTCCCATCACTGTCACCCACACTCCACACATTAAACCCTGTAACTGTCACTATCAACCCTTCTCTGCCCACGTCATGCCCATTAAAATCTCACTGACTATATCCCCAGTTGTCCCCATTGCCCCTAGATTCATATAGTCCTATCAGCCCCCATTAATCCCTTGCTTTCCACCTTTATCCTAATACTACTTCATTGTACCTCCCACTCCCTATATCTCTCTCATTTCACCCCATTCCCCATTAATCCCTTAGACGATTAGGCCCACTTTATTACTACATCCTTATGAACCTCTAATAATGCCTGGAGAATCATGGTCTATTAGCTCCCCATTGAGCATTCAATTACTGATTTATCAGCCCCCATTAACTCAGTTTTCTCCAATAGACCCTTCATAGATCACAGCACTAGGCCCCTGCCCTGTAACCCTTTCATTAACAAACACGTTACTCCCTGATGTTCACACATCAGTTCCCCATTCTCCCCTCACTGTCCACCCCGCTCTCCATGGATCCATCACTGGATGATCACACTCTAACAGTTTACTATTCACCTACTATGTATCAACAAAAGTTAACCCCCCAACCCTAGTTTACTATACCCTCTCTTTGCTCACTCTGTCCCCTAATTCCTCGATGGTCATGCCACCACAGCCCAACTATTGACTCTGACTACAACACCATCAGCCTCTCATTATCTCTTCTTTCACCACAGCCCCTTGATCATGACCCCCATTCATCTATTATTCCCCCCACAGCCTCACCATCATCCTTGCCATTACTATGTCCCATCACTTTCCATTAACCCGTTGAATATCATACCTCCATCAATCCCTGGGGGATCACGTTCCTATCCACCACTCCTTATATTATAGTTGCTTACTCTGCCATCCCCTCATTAATCAATCAATGAACAACACTTAGACTAAAATATTCTTATTAGCCCCCATTGATTCCCCAGTAACACCCCACCCTCGCGCTCCAACCAACCTCCCATTAAACAGCCTTCTGACCACACTCCCTGTCCCTCCTCATCAATACCTCAAAGATCATAGCTCCATCGGGGCCACCGGGTCCCAGGTGGCTCCGACCGCTGCGTCCCATGTCCCCACCTCGAACCCACCCCGTCTACGGGTCCCCTTCTGCAGACAAACCTTGGGTCTAGAACCCACCCGGTGCCAGCCGCCCGAACCATACACAGCTGCGGCGCCCAGGGCGAACCTCCTCCTTTCCCCGCAGTCAGGACAATTCCTCAACAGTCTCCGCCCGCATCCCTGTCCTCCGCGCCCCAGGGCCCACCTTAGTTTTCGGAGCAGGGTGGTCCGCGAGCAGCCTGTGCCTCGGCGAGAGCGCAAACGGGCGACAAGTCGTAGAGCTTCAGTTTGCGTTCGTAGTTCACCAGAATGCCCGGGGGACAAGCCTATGAGCTGTCGCAGCGTGGCAAACTCACCATCGTGGACCGCCCAGGCTCCGGCGTGCGGGGACCTGATGTGAACGTACAACGTGAGTCCCGTCATCTATTGTCGACGTATCCGGGCCTCGCGAACTGCGTTTCCCGGCATGCAAGCGGCACGGCCAAAGTGGCTGAATCCACGCACTGCGTGGCTGAAGCGTCGCGACGCGCAAACTGCCGGCGATTCTTTGTTCTTTTTATTCCGAGGCCAAGATCGAATTGCTCCCCCGCCCCTCCCTTCTTGGACCATGCTTGTCATTGAGCCTGTAAACTACATTTCCCAAGATGCCACGCGCACGATGCCACCCATTCATTTTTCGCGTGCAGGGCAGTGAAATTACCGCTGGGGGCATAAACGTGATAGGAGAAATGCGTTCTTGAAGTGAGCGAGCGCGCGGAGGCTGCTCGGCTGCAATTTCAGATCGCACTACAGATAATGGAGGCGCTGCCTGAGTTTTACCGCCTCAGAACTTCAGTTTCCCTGTCTGGAAAGTGGGGATAATCAATAGTACAGACTTAACAGCATTATTGGGAGAGTTAAATAGGTGTAGCTTAGCCACTTTCTGGCCTTTTGTAATTCTGTGATCTTCAAACATTTTAAATTCCAACCCAGACACAAAAAAAGACTATACATCCTGACCCAGTGGACAAACGGGAAAATAATGAGAACGTTTATCATAGTGTTTACCATGTGCTAGGTTCTAAATGCCCTCAGTGGTGTGCTGGTAAATGGTTAACCACTGGCTGGGGCGGGGGTGGTGGCGGGAGGGGCGGGGGGAAGGGAGGCTGGTTGCTAGCATTTGCCAATTTCCATGGCTTAG
The DNA here is from genome assembly GCF_008728515.1 of Papio anubis. Taxonomy (NCBI): domain Eukaryota; kingdom Metazoa; phylum Chordata; class Mammalia; order Primates; family Cercopithecidae; genus Papio; species Papio anubis. The sequence goes on from NC_044996.1 coordinate 96,946,194, forward strand.
GTACAATCTTCTTGTTAGATTTCAAGGTACCGACCTGTGGTCACTGAACAGGGAGTTCAAAAGAGGTGCAGTAGCGCACTATCATGTATTATTTTTACCATACAGATAAAATGGGGGTAAATGACCTCAAGAGCATATAGAATAGTGGAATGTGGTAAAATTAGGAAGTTACCAGTTTTGAGTACGTTTATATAATTTCATTTTTAACCATAGCTGTTTAGCTTTAGGAGGCTGAGGTGGAAAGGTCGCTCGAGTCCAGGAGTTCAAGACCAGCCTGGGCAATATGATGACATCCTCATCTCTACAAAAAATAAAAATAGCCAGGGGTGGTGGTGCGCGCGAGTAGTTCCAGTTACTCGGGAGGCTGAGGTGGGAGGATTGCATGGGCCTGGGAGGTCAAGGCTGCAGTGAGCCTTGATTGTGCCACTGCACTCCAGTATGGGTGACAGAGTGAGACCCTGTCTCAACAAACAAAACCAGTTGCTAAACCAGCTGTTTATTATTTTATTTTATTTTATTTTATTTTATTTTATTTTATTTTGAGACAGAGTTTCGCTCTTTTTGCCCAGGCTGGAGTGCAATGGCGCAATCTTGGCTCACCGCAACCTCCGCCTCCCGGGTTCAAGCGATTCTCCTGCCTCAGCCTCCCTAGTAGCTGGGATTACAGACATGTGCCACCACCCCGGCTAATTTTGCATTTTTAGTAGAGATGGGGTTTCTCCATGTTGGTCAGGCTGGTCTTGAACTCCCGACCTCAGATGATCCACCTGCCTCGGCCTCCCAAAGTGCTGGGATTACAGGCGTGAGCCACTGTGCCCGGCTAAACCAGCTGTTTAACAACCAGTTTGCAAAATTCTTGAAAATTGAACAGTTCCTCCCAACCTGTACAAGTTGGCTCCAACATGTCCTTCCCTTTGTTCATTCATTTTAATCCTGACAACATGCATATGAGTATTAGCCAGGGGCAGCAGCATGCGCCTTTAGTCCCAGCTACTCCAGAGGCTGAGGTGGGAGGATCCCTGGAGCCCCGGGGGTTTGAATCTAGTCTGGGCAACATAGCAAGAACCCATGTCTCTTTAAAATAAAGGGCTGGGCCTTGGTGGCTCATGCTGCTGTCTAGAACTTTGGGAGAGTGGTGGATCACTGAGGCCAGGAGTTGGAGACCAGCACAGCAACATAGTGCAACCATGCTACTAAAGCCGCAAAAATTAGCTGGTGGTGGCGGTGTACCTGAATACAGCCTACACAGGGGAATCCAGGGAGTGGAATGCGGCGAACCCCCCTCAGCTTGGGCGTGAAGTAAGACCCTGTCTCAAAAAAAAGGAAGCTGGGATCTGTGACTCCCCGCCTGTGCCTCTAGGGAGGCCAAGGTGGGAGGATTGCTTGAGGCCAGGCATTCATGACCAGCCTGGGCAACATAGTGAGACCTCATCTCTACAAGAAATAATTTAAAAATTAGCTGGGCATGGTGGTGTTCATCCATAGTCCCAGTTACTCGAGAGGCTGAGGCAGGAGGATCGCTTGAGCACAGGAATTTGAGGTTACAGTGAGCTGATTGTGCCACTGCACTCCAGCCTGGGCAACAGAGTGAGAGACCCTGTCTCAAGAAAAAAAAAAAAAAAAAAAAGAACGGAATGATTGATTCCTTAGCACACGAACTTCACCAGGCAGGGATTCCTGTTCTGTGATGTTCACTGCTGCCTCCCAGTGCCTGGAACGGGGTGGCGCACAGTTGATGTTCAATAAATGTTGTTTGAATTCATCCTTTTGTTGCTTCATTCCTTCATTTTTTCCCCAGTGGTGTGTCCTGCATTTCTGTGGAACCCTGGATGGAGGCATAGAGACTCTGACAACCAGGGAAGAAGCCAGAGCTTTGTCAGCAGAACTCAAGGGCATTGTGAGACTGTGGGAACATGACTCCCCTGCAGAGGTGAGCGAGTGTGAGAAAGGAAGGGTTCGAGCCACCAGGCCTCCGCTCCACAAGAGAGGAGGGGGTGCCAGGCATTGGGGGCCCATGTTCACCCTGTGGGACGCTTCCCACGTCCTGTTTTCTTGCGCTTACGAAGAGGATGTTTAACTTTTAGCAAAGAAACTTGCTTCCTCCAGCAGGGCCGGGGGTTTGGGGGACAGGAGCCAGGCTCTGAACTCTCCAGGCTCTTCCCGAAGTAGGGTGTCGGCCTGCAGCTCCCACCCGGCACCCCACTGAGTGTAAAGGTGTCCTTCCCTTGGCCTCCTGGAGGGGTCAAGGAAGGGGGAGCTGCCAGGCCAGCTCTTTCCCGGAGGGGGCATCTTAGCAGTGTAAGGGAACAAGGGGGGTGGCCCAGGGGCAGGGGACTAGGACTTTGCTGCCCATGGGGCTGCTTTGAGGAAAGGAAGTGACTGGAAAGAGTTACTCCGTGGGGAGCCTGCATGAAAGGACAGATCGGAATCCCATATGCAGCCGAGCAAGTGGGACTTTGCTTTCACAGAGAAGAAATCATTAATTCCTCCCACAAATATGTATTGAGCAATTACTATGTGTAAAGCATTGTCTTAAGTGCTTTGCCTGTGTTAATTAATTGTCTCAATAGCCCAATGAGTTAGGCATTATTAGGCCCTTGAGGAAGCTGAGACTCAGTGAGGTTTAGGAATTTGCTTGTTTAGCCACACAGCTAATAAGTGGCAGAGCTGAGAAAGCTTTTGCTGTTAACTGCTTCACTGTGTCCCTCCCTCCCCTGGATGCTACCGGGCAGTGAGCTGTTTTAATCAAAGGTCTCCTTAGAACTGACGATAACCCAAAGTGACTTTTAACAGATTTCACGGGACTCCCATGTGTCACACAAGGGTCTGCTTTACTGAACCAACACAAACCTTAAATGACCCTGAGAAGGAGCCCTACTTTGATGAACTAATAAAGTTTTCTTATCCCTGGCACAGCCTCAAGGCCTGGGTCCTGCTTAAAGACATCTGTTCCTTCTAAAGCAGGTTCCTCTACGCAGCCAGATCACACTTTCCCTTTGTTTTCCCACTGCCATACCGGCTTATGTTGAGCACCTGCTATCTGCAGTGCCCTGAAACTTATGGGAGCTGTGGGGTTCTTAGAGCTGGATGGAGGTTCATCTCTCCCCTAGAAGAGTTCCTTTGGCAGAAATAAAAGTAATGATAATAATACGACATTAGATAAGTGACCTTTGTTGAGCACCTCCTGTGTGCCTGGTAGCCCCGTGTTGGTCCATGTTGGAAGGCCAGTGGGGGCAGGCCCTGGGAGGGAAGGGGAGCAATCAGAGCAGGAGGCTGTGGCAGGGAGGTGGCAAATGGATGCAGAGGGGAGGGGGGTTGTCTTTTATTTTTTAAATCCAAATAAGGTATGCTAGTTATTTGGACGGGACACTTCAGACTTGAAATATGGATACCTGCATCCCCGCCCCCCACCTTTAGCCACCTGGGTCACAGCCTCTGGTGACAGGTGTCTCTTTCCCTGGCCAGCCGGTAGCACAGATGTGTAATGGCTCTGGGTGGGGGAGGGGTATGAGGGGAGAGAGAAATCAGAGTAGATAGGAAAGGAGACGGAGGCTGGAGGAGGCTGGGCAGAAGTGTGTGTATGTGTGTGTGCACGCGTGTGTGTGAATATACTAAGTGTATCTCACCTGCCTGTTCTCAGCCACAGCCACATATATGTGAGCTGTGCCTGCGTCTTCCTATGTAACTTGTCTGGTGCTGTGTTCTGTCTACAGTCGCCTGCCCAACTTGTGCTTTTTTTTTTTTTTTTTTTGAGATGGAGTCTCACTCTGTCACCTGGGCCGGAGTGCAGTGGCGAGATCTCAGCTCACTGCAACCTCCGACTTCCAGGTTCAAGCAATTCTCTTGCCTCAGCCTCCCGAGTAGCTGGGATTACAGGCGCCCGCCACCACGCCCAGCTAATTTCTTTTTGTATTTTTAGTAGAGACGGTGTTTCGCCACGTTGGCCAGGCTGATCTCGAACTCCTGACCTCGTGATTCACCTGCCTTGGCCTCCCAAAGTGCTGGGATTACAGTCATGAGCCACTGCGCCCGGCCCAACTCATGCTTTTTTTTTTTTTTTTTTTGGCAACCGTGTGCATTGGTACTGTCTGTCCGCGCAATTCATCTATATGTTGTTGTGTGCGTGTGTTGCTTGGGTGTTTGTCTCCTTTGTAATAGTCATGGGTGACGAGTGTGTCATCAGAGTACTTGTCCCTCCTATGTGTGTATCTGTGCGCATGTGTCTTTCTTTGTGTGTCTGCTGCTGTATTTGTGTCTCTCCTTAATGAGTGGCTGCAGGTATGTGTGCCCTCGGGGTGTTTCTTCTGGTGCCGTGGTATGAGTACTATCTGGTTCTCCTGTTTCTTCCTTGTGTCGCTTTCCATGTAGTTTCTGGATTTTTTCTTTGCAACGATAGTAAGTGTACTCTGCATTCCTGTGCTTTGTGTTGGTGTGCTGGTATATGCTTTCCCTGTATGTTTCTTTTCTGACTTGATTTGTGACTAGCTGTGTGTGTACACGGCTGTGTGCAGCCATTTGCTGAAATGCTGTTGTGTGTGTTTGTGTGTGTGTGTGTGTGTGAGAGAGAGAGAGAGAGAGAGAGAAAGAGACTACAGCTTTTCTGTTTGTACAAAATTCATGTCAGCCTATGAGTGCTTCTGTCTGTGACTGGAGCTGTATGTGGTTACATGTGGTCATAAGTGCACGTTCAAGTTCACATACACAGAGATATGATTTTAGGGCTTGGACCTGGAAGTTTGTCTCCAGGGTCATCTGAACCTGGATTCAGGTTCAGATCCAGGGCCATCTGAAACTGGATCGTGTAGGTGAGAAAGACCCAGGACCCATGAACGATGTCATCAGCTGTGTGTAATCGTCTGTGTGCTCTGTGTGCGGCTGTGAATCTGTGTGTGTGATTTACCTGTTGATTGTCTTTGGCATGGCTGTGGGTCCAGCGGCAATGATGTTCAGGAGTCTAGAGTGTCTGGAAATTGGCATAAGCCAATTTGTGTTAGTCTGTGCTCTCTGTGAGCGGCTCTGAGCCTGTGGGTATTGATAGTTGTAAGACTGTCGTCACTCCGTGTGGCCACGTGTGTGACTGTCCCATGAGCCTGTGCTCTTAATGTGAAGTGGTGAGTCTGTATGTGTTCATGTCTGTCAGTCTTTATTCTCTTGTGTGGCTGTCTTTGTGCACTTCTGTGAGTGATGGTGAGTTGGCCCCTGTATCTGAGCCCCTTGATGGGGCTGTGATGGGGCCTGTTGTGTAGCTGTGATCCCTGAGTGCGCAGGAGTCTCTCTCCTGCTGTGGGGAAGTAAACGCCCCATCCCTTGTCCTCCTCCAACTGCGGGTGGGGTGAGGGCATCTAGGCCAGCTTTGAAGCCCCAGCCAGCTCCTGGCCTTTCCGGGAATTCTGTGTTCCCTGTCGGGGGTGGGCAGGTGGGCAAGGGGCCCAGACAGAGGCCTCTTGTCCACCTGGGCTTCAAGCAGCCCAGTCGAGGTGGGCCCAGACCCCAAGTCCACCCTGCCTGACATCCTGTAGCAGACATGTGCCTTGCCTGGGACAGGCATGCCTGTCATATGCCTGGAGGGGAATGAACAGACGGACTCCCATAGAAGACAGACGGACAGAGAGATAGTGGGACTTCTCAGGGCTTGGACAAGCCCCACCCCACGCTTGGGGTGGGGTCCAGGACTACAGTGCCCGCCCAGTTTGCAGACAGTGTGAGTTCACAGTCCACATTCCCCACCCAGCCACAAATGCCCTCCCTGCCTCCCTCTGGGGGCCTCCAAGATCTAGGGTCCTCTCGTGACTAGGCTGTCTGCCTGAGGTCTGCCTGGAATAGCCTGGCTACTATCCCTGCACCTGTTCTGCTGCTGTCTCCAGGCCTCTCTGCCTGAATTTGCCTCTCTCTGCCTCTTTTCTTCTCTGCCTCAACCACTCCCTCTGTCCCTTCGTCTCTCTGAGCTGGTGTGTCTGGTCCTACCCTGTTTGGGGAGCTGTCTGGCTCTGTCCCCCACCTCTTTGCCAGTCTGTGTCTCCTGTCTATGACTGAGCCCAACTGCCTGTTGCCTTTCTGCAGGTGTTTCCACGAGCCTATCCCTACCCACCTGTCTGTTTCTGAGTGTGCCTGTGCGTCCCTTTCTCTCTGTCTCTGCCTGTCTACCAAGATCCCCTAGCATCCCCTCCTCCCACCCATCTGTCTTTCTGTTCCTTCTGTGGTCTGTCTGTTCCTGTGCTGTTTCTCATGGCTGCTTTCTTTGTAACTTCGTTTCTCCTACTCTCTGTCTCCTCTCTGCACCTTTTTCTGCCATCCATCCCATCTTGCTGTCCGTCTGCTCTGTGAGTCCATCCCCTCTGTCTGCCTGTCACTCTCTCTAGCTGTGGGTCTACACCCGCAATCTTTCAGGCCATTCCCCCCCCCAACCAACACACAAACAAACCTCTGTCTCCCTCCAAGTGGGTCCAGATAGGGGGCGCCCCTTCTCCACCTCTTCCCCCGCCCAGGGCCAGAAGGAGGGAAACGAAATTAAAATTAACATTTCTTCTCAGAAAAAAAAAAAAAAAAGTACCGCCCAGAGCAGGAGTCTGAGTTGCGGCCACTTCAGGAGCTGAGAGGAGCAGGTAGGTGAGGAGGAAGCGTGGGCTGCGGGGATGGTGTTCCTGGGGGCCTGAGATATGAGTAGGGGTCCTGGGAAGGGGCTTGGGGTTCCTTAGAGACATTTTAGCACTAGTGGAGAATGGAATGGCGTGACTGTGTGGGGGTCCTTTTGGTACCTTGATCCCAGGAAGTGAATTCAGGTGTGGGTGGGAGGCTCCGGAGGGCGCTGGTGGCGGGGGATGGGACTCCTTGAGACCCCTCCGTGTCCCAGGAACAGGATTCAGGACTTGGGAAAAGGATTTCCTGAGCCAGTTTGAGCTCTAATGGGGACTTTGAATGGGGATTTCTGAGATACCTCCTTCCCAAGGAGTAAGCGCGGGAGGGGGCTGGGGTTTCTTCAGAGACGTTCTACCCACAAGACAGGGACTCCAGGCTCGGGTGGGAATTGCAGAGACACCCCCACCCCAGGAAACTCATTAGGCCACAGGAGGGGGTCTTTAATGGTCTCAGAGACTGCTTTTCCTCCGGAGGGGAAATGAGGGCTCGGGCCAGGTTCCTGAGACACCCCACACCCCACACCCAGGAAGTTTCTCAAGTCTGGAAGTGTCTCCAAATTGACTTCTGTCAGAAGACGAGTGTTTAAGACTTGCTAGGGGTTCTGGAAAATACCTCTAGGCCCTAGAATCAGGGTTAAATGGGAGTCCCTGGGTCATTTCTGTCCCTGGGAAGGGGCTCGGTTCGGGGACTTGTCTTTGGCTTCTAGTGAAGATATTCAGAGTCTGCAGCGTCTGGGGCAGGGGTCTCCGAGTCTGTCCCCCACCCTCAGCTCACTCAACAGGTTGCATCAGCTCTGGGCTCGGGCTTGGGGGCCCAGGCGGGAAGGAGGGGGGTGAGGGCATTAGGAGGGGTGGGGCAGCCAGGCCGACACGTGTCCCTGCAAGGAGTGAGCCGCCTGGCCACGCAGTGAGGGTGGAGGGAGGGGGGGGGGGCGCGGGGGACCGGGGAATGAAAGACACAGATGGCAAGAGAGACAGCGTGAGTCTGGGGTCTGGGAGGAGAGGCTATCCCTTCTCCACGTGGTCGGCTCATCTGCGCTGGGGTCCGGCTGTCTCTGTTGCTTTCTCTCTCTCTCTCCCCAACTATTTCTCTCTCACTGGCTCTTTCTCTGTGTCTCTCTGAGTAACTAACTAACTGTTGGCTTCTCTGCTCTGATTCTTTTTCTTCTCTCTCTCTCATCTCTTTCTCTGTCAGCCTGCCTCCATTTCTGTCCCTGTCTGTTCCTGCTCCCCTGTCTCATCTCTTTCTCCGTCTTTCTGTCGGTCTCTATGGGACTCCCCTCCCCCTTCTTCAGCTCCCCTCACTTTGAAGCACCCTCGTTCTGTCTCTGATTCCCCCACCCCATTTCTCTGCCCACAGGATGGAACTGCAGGATGCAAAGATGAATGGAGCCCTCCCTTCGGATGCTGTGGAGTGAGTCAGGGGTCCAAGGAGGTGGGCTCAGGGATTAGGGGTCAGGGTTACCCTCTTATTGGCCCCTATTTCCCTGCCCTATCCAGCTACAGGCAGGAACGTGAGGGCTTCCTGCCTAGTCGTGGTCCTGCTCCTGGGAGCAAGCCGGTCCAGTTCATGGATGTGAGTGGCCCCACAGGATCTGTCCCGGTGGCACATTCCCCAGCTAATCTCCTCCCGCACTGCTCCCTCTTCCCCACTCCTCCTCCTCCCTGCTGTTCCCCTGCCCAGCTATCTCCCCACCACAGCTACGCACTCCTCGGTCGCTCCCCTCTCCAGATACTCCTCTTCCTCAGATATGCCCTTTCCAGCTCTCTCCCTGGCCTTGCTTCTCCCCACCCATGCTTCGGCCCAGTGGCTGCCCTCCCTATCTGCTCCCCTCCCGACCTGCCTTTCTCCTCCAGCTGTTCTTCCTCCTCCAGCACTCCCCATCCTCAGCCGATCCCCACCCGCAGTGTCTCCCCTCCCCAGCTGTTTTACCTCTGGTGGCTGCTTCACCCTCCCCTGGTCCTCTCCACTTCCAGCTGCTCCCTCCAAAATTTGTCCTTCTAGTTTCCCCCTTCCTAGCTCTCCCCTTCGCAGCTTCTTCCGTCTTCAACTCTTCTTCCCTGCTAGCCTCTTCCCTCCTCCGATGGTCTCTCCTTGGCTTCTCTCCACCCCGCTTGCTTCTTCTCCAGTCTTTCCCTGGCCCTGGCATTAGTCTCCTTACCCGGTGCCCCCTCCCATTGTGTGCCCGGGCTTTGCTCCTTGCATGCAGTTCGAGGGGAAGACATCATTTGGAATGTCAGTGTTCAACCTCAGCAATGCCATCATGGGCAGCGGCATCCTGGGGCTGGCCTATGCCATGGCCCACACAGGAGTCATCTTCTTCCTGTGAGTCCATAGGTGGCCTTCGGGGCCAGGGGTGTTGCAGGGCAGGTGGGAGGCCCGGGACCAGGTCTGAGCTGTGCCACCTGCCGCAGGGCCCTGTTGCTGTGCATTGCGCTTCTGTCGTCCTACTCCATCCACCTCCTGCTGACCTGTGCTGGTATTGTAGGTGAGACCCAGAGCCTGGATCCCAGTCCCCACTCCACCCCTTTGGACCCCAGACTCTGGACCCACATCCAGAGCTCAACGTAGACCTTGAACCCCAAACCTCAGACCCAACTCCCTGAATGCAGACCCCAGATCCCGGACCCAGCACCCCAGAATCCACCTCCAGACCACTACACTCTACCTCTAACCCCCACCCCTCAGTCCCCAGTTCCCCAGCTCCCACCATGGTCTCAGTCTATAGTCTGGCTCCAAGACCCCTACTCTCACCTCCAGCCCTCATCCTTTTCCCTGGCCTCAGATCCCACCTCCCAGACTCTGCCCCCAAACTCAACCCCAACTGCTTAACCCCCACCTTCAGCCTCCATCAGTCAAAGCCTGTTCCCCCAAGCTCCAACTTCCCAGCTCCCGGGCCCTCTGGCCTGCACCCCTGGCCTGGCCTCTTGGACCTTCAACCCTGTTCCTGCCTTCCCCCGCTAGGCATCCGAGCCTATGAGCAGCTGGGACAGAGGGCATTCGGGCCTGCGGGGAAGGTAGTGGTGGCCGCAGTCATCTGTCTGCACAATGTTGGGGGTGAGGACTCTGGGAGGTGGGGGTCAGCTTGGGGGGAGAGGGCGGAGTGAGGTGGGCTTCCCCAGGCTGGGCTGGGGAAGACAGGGTGGGGGCATGAAGAGAATCTTTCTGCTTACACCTCCCCCACCCGCACCAGCCATGTCCAGTTACCTGTTCATCATCAAATCTGAGCTCCCCCTGGTTATCGGCACCTTCCTGTACATGGACCCCGAGGGGTGAGTGAGCAACACCCCTTGGCTGGCCAGCAGCTCCTTGACTCTGCCTGCGAGGCCCGTTCGGTATCTTCAGCGCTGTTTGTGCAGCTGACTTCCAGGTGTTCCAGTTTGAGACTGCTGGGCAGGTCACTTGGGTCAGCATGATTCCTCTGCGTGACTGTTGCTTTGACCACAGGAGTCCAGTCGACCGTGTGCTGATTTTGTGACTTATTCTGGCTGCTTCTGGCTGGAGGCTGACTCTTTACGTCCGGTTTACTCTGCTGCTGACCATGTGTGTGTGAATGTACATAGCCAATGGACTCAGACTCTGCCTGTGGGTTTGACTCTGTCTGCCGGCCTGGTTGATTCTCTTGGGCTGGCTTTGTGATTGACTACAGCTGTGTCCCGTATACTGTGATTCCAACCATATGTGTCTGACCTTCGATCACTCTGACTTCTCCTGTCCAGCTGATTGTTTGAGCTTGATTCTAGGTTCATCTGGCTGAATCTGTCTAGCTGTAAGCGTATGATTGCTGACTCCAGCAGTGTGTCTGTGTGCATGTAGTACGCTGTGGTACCAACTATGTATGACTCACTCTGACTGTATGTGTCGAGCCAACTCCATCTCTGTGTTTGATTTGGTGGCTGTTCTGGTAAATTCTCTCTGGTGTGTGTGTGTGTGTGATCCCTGACTATGACTATGTGTCCTCTGTATTATGGTTGGAACCATATATGCTGGACTGTTCTGATTATGCATCTGGCTGCCTGTGTGTGAGTCTGGATCCGCTGTGATGGCTTGATATGTGTAGGGGGCATGTGCACGATGGGACTCCAGCAGGGCTAGTGTGTATGTACAGGGTGTTGCAGTGCTTGTGCTCCAGCTGCACATGTGGAGCTGCCTCTGTGTGTTTCATGAACAGCTCTGTGTGTCCAGTGGCTAACTCTGCCTCTGGTCCCATGGGCTTTGCATGGTGTGTAGATGTCTCTGGTTTTGTCAGTCTGACTCTGGTCTGTATGACATTTTTTTTTTTTTTTTTTTTGGATGGAGTCTCACTCTGTCGCTCAGGCTGGAGTGCAGTGGCATGATCTCAGCTCACCATAACCTCTGCCTCCCAGGTTCAAGCGATTCTCCTTCCTCAGCCTCCTGAGTAAGTGGGATTACAAGCATGCACCACCATGCTTGGCTAATTTTTTAATTTTATTTTTTTGAGACAAAGTCTTACTCTGTTGCCCAGGCTGGAGTGCAGTGGTACCATCTCGGCTCACTGCAACCTCTGTCTCCCAGGTTCAAGTGATCCTTCTGCCTCATCCCCCATGCCCGGCTAATTTTTGTATTTTTAGTAGAGATGGGGTTTCACCATGTTGGCCAGGCTGGTCTTGAACTCCTGACCTCAGGTGATCCGCTCGCCTTGGCCTCCCAAAGTGCTGGGATTACTGGCGTGAGCCACCACACATGGCCAGTCTGACAATTTTAACCGAGTGCTTGATTTTTACTCTCTGTGTGTATCATTTTAGATTTTTGGTTTGATTCTGAGAATACTAGATAGCTGACTGTGTGACCAGAGATGTCTCATTATTATAGTTAGCTCCCATTGGTTTATTTCTGTGTAACTGTGTATGAGATAGAAAGAGACCGTGTGAATGTCTAGAACACAGGCATTCAATCAAGTTGTTTTGAATGCATGAGCAGTTGTTCAGCTGATTCTGTCTTAACTGACTGTCTTGCCTGGTCACCTTCCTCCAATATCTGTACAGATCCCACCTTTTCTCAGAGCTTGGTTCCAACAGTGTGGCCAGCTGGATGATTTCGTTTCTATTTCAGTCTTTCTTTGACTGTGCGGCCAAGTCAGTCCACAGGCATACTTTTAGGCATCCAACAAACCTTGAGCTGTTCAAACAAGCATGCATGTGTGTTTCTGACTTTTTGATGGACTCTGCATCATGGCTTGTCTACTGGATCATCAGACTGTTGATGGATCATCAGACCTGTCAGACATACCACGATCGTGACTCACTCTCTTTGTGTCTGGCACCTTGTGTTGGACTGATTTTCTCTTTCTTTCCTTTCTTCCTTCCCTCCCTCCCTCCTTTCCTCTTTCTTTCTTTCTTTCTTTCTTTCTTTCTTTCTTTCTTTCTTTCAGGGTCTTGATCTGTCACCCAGGCTGGAGTGCAATGTCGCAACCTTGGCTCACTGCAACTTCTGCCTTCTGGGTTCAAGTGAATCTCCTGCTTCAGCCTCTTGAGTAGTTGGGATTACAGGCATGTGCCACCATACCCGGCTATTTATTTATTTATTTTGAGATGGAGTCTCACTCTGTCATCAGGCTGGAGTGCAGTGTCGCGATCTCAGCTCACTGCAAGCTCCGCCTCCCGGGTTCACGCCATTCTCCTGCCTCAACTTCCCGAGTAGCTGGGACTACAGGTGCTCCTCACCACACCCGGCTAATTTTTTTTGTATTTTTAGTAGAGACAGGGTTTCACCATGTTGGCCAGGCTGGTCTCGAACTCCTGACCTCAGGTGTTCCGTCTGCCTCAGCCTCCCAAAGTGCTGGGATTACAGGCATGAGCCACTGCACCTGGCCTGGACTGATTTTTACATTGAGTCTGACTGATTTGGGGTGTTTGACCATCTGGTTGTGCATCCACTTGCGAAATCTGATGGCAAGTTTTGTTCAGCTGTGTATGTGTTAGCTGTGTCCCACCAACAGTATCTGACAATCTCATAATCAGCCTGACTATTTTTGTCAACCCTGTTGTGCCGTTTGTCACTGTAACCACCTGAATGACTTCTCATAGCTGAGGCTGTCAGCTTAACTCTCCTGACTTAGGGCAGAAAGCTGCCTGTTCAGCTGTCTTCTGTGAGTGTCGGCCTGACAGTTTCCTTTGACTGGCGGCTAGGCACTGTGTCTTCCTGTCTCTCTAGGGACTGGTTCTTGAAGGGAAACCTCCTCATCATCATCGTCAGTGTGTTAATCATCCTGCCCCTGGCCCTCATGAAACACTTGGGTAAGAGGCTCCCTGGGTTGGCCATTGGGTAGTAGGGTTAGACAGAAGAAGCCAGACTGAGAAAACCCCTATTCATTTTCAAGGGCTGCAGAACACCAGGAGAGCTTATTTGATGTGGGCTTGAACAGATTAGCAGGAGTTTGCTATGGAGGGGAGGTTTTTCTGGGTGGAAGTAGAAGCTTATGCAAAGGCAACTGGGGTGGGCAGACCTTGAAGGCCAGACTGGGTGTTTGGAGTTCACTGTACGGGGTTCCATTGATTTTTTTTTTTTTTTTTGAGACTGAGTCTCGCTCTGTCACCCAGGCTGGAGTGGTGCAATGGCGTGGTCTCGGCTCACTGCAACCTCTGCCTCCCGGGTTCAAGCGATTCTCCTGCCTCAGCCTCCCGAGTAGCTGGGACTACAGGTGCGTGCCACCACACCCGGCTAATTTTTGTATTTTTAATAGAGATGGGGCTTTGCCATGTTGGCCAGGCTGGTCTCGAACTCCTGACCTCAGGTGATCCACCCGCCTAGGCCTCCCAAAGTGCTGGGATTACAGGTGTGAGCCACCACACCTGGCTGATTTCTGAGACTCTGTATTTTGCCCCTCTTAGGCTACCTGGGGTACACCAGTGGTCTCTCACTGACCTGCATGCTGTTTTTCCTGGTTTCGGTGAGTCACAGAGAAGCGGGGAGAGAGTTTGGGACATTGGGACATAGCCTCCCCCATGACCTGGCTTCCCCGATGCCCCCATCCTCAGGTCATCTACAAGAAGTTCCAGCTTGGCTGTGCTATAGGCCGCAATGAAACAGCAATGGAGAGTGAAGCTCCCGTGGGACTCCACAACCAAGGGCTCAACAGCAGCTGTGAAGCCCAGATGTTCACAGTTGACTCACAGGTGTGTGTGCAGGCATGTAGGAAATTGCAACACACTCAGGCCCTCTGGTTCTGTCACACGGTGTATCCTGTTCAGAATGGAGCTGGGTATTGGACACTGGGGGCTTCTGTGTGTCTGATATGGAGGGCAATTACAGGGCGGGAGGGGGATGGGAAGAAGGGGATGGACCCCTGTGGGCTCTAATCCCATGTACTCGGGCATTCCCCTAGATGTCCTACACAGTGCCCATTATGGCTTTTGCTTTTGTCTGCCACCCTGAGGTGCTGCCCATCTATACGGAGCTCTGCCGGTGAGTGGGCAGGCAAGTGGGCCTGCATGATGGGCCAGCAAGTGGGGCGGTAACCGGAATGTCTGACGCTCCCTACAGCAGTCCTGGGACTGTCACTTGGTGGAAGCTAGGTTGTGCCGTGGGAGGGGTTTGGGGTGGTCAGGAGGTCTTGGGGGATTCAGGCTAGTGACGGTTTGCTGATCGGGGCTTAAGTATTCTCCTATTTTAATATCCAGCACAAATGTGGATGGACAGAGTCAGGAAGCAGAGATCAGATGATCAGATGGAGGGGGTGATATGCATGGCTGGTGGTATGGGGATGGGGAGGTACGGACAGACAGGCGGAGGCAGGGATGATATGATGGGAGATGTGTGGATGATCAGACAGAGGGACAGCATGGATGGTCAGATGGAAGAGGCAGTGGCAGTCAGATGCAGGGGAGAGGGAGATGGTCACATGGGGGGGAGATATGGATGGTCAGAGAGGGGGTTTTGGCTAGTCACAGGGGAGGCAGAGACGGGTGTCCCCATGTGTGCCAGCTGAATGTCAGTCTGGGAGAAGGGGACTCTGGAGGGCGGAGGCTGGCTTTGAGGGACCTGGGGCAAGTCCCAGGGTCTGGGCATGACAGTTCCACGACCTCTACACCTCAGGCCCTCCAAGCGCAGGATGCAGGCCGTGGCCAACGTGTCCATTGGGGCCATGTTCTGCATGTATGGGCTCACGGCGACCTTTGGATACCTCACCTTCTACAGTGAGTGGGGCTGCGGCTAGGGCTGGGGGGAGGGGGAAGGCCTGGGGCGGGAGCCTCTGAGCTCTTTCCTTCTGTGACCACGGACCTGTCAGTTTCCAAACAGAAGGTGTGCCTCACTTATGTGGATTTTGTCACTGTGCATGTATGTATGGGTTTCTGGGGCATTGGTCCTGGTGCTGTCTCCACATCCTGCATCCCGTACCCCCTGTCTCATGGTCCAGGCAACGTGGAGGCGGAGATGCTGCACATGTACAGCCAGAAGGACCCTCTCATCCTCTGTGTGCGCCTGGCCGTGCTGCTCGCGGTGACCCTCACTGTGCCAGTCGTGCTGTTCCCGGTGCGTGGGGCCCATGGCTCAGAGGGACATGGATGGATGGGTATAGGGTGTAGGCATGGATGTGTGGGTCGAGGCTGGAGACAGGAGTGGATGGATGGATGAAGGAGGCAAGGATGGACAGATAGAAAAGGGCAGCGTTTTCAGATGGACAGAGATGGCAAAAATCGATAGACAGAAGTGGGAAGGACATAGATAGCAGGAGAGAGAGGGTCAGGGGACAGGGTAGTCAGTCGGAGGGAGGAGGCACAGATGGATGGCTAGAAAGAAGAGGGAGTCAGGAAGAGTCAGTTGGAGGGTAGAAACCAGGATGGACAGAAAAAGGGTGGAGGCTGAAGTGATGGGATGTAGGAGGGTCAAGGCTCCGAGATGGGGAGGCGGAACTAATTAGACAGAGGAGGGAGGTAGAGGTCAGGTGGAGAGAGGCAGGTCACACAGGGTGGAAGGACCGGTGGATGGTCAGACAGAAGGAGAGGCGAAGACGGTCAGCTAGAGAAGGAGGCAAGGATTTCAGACAGTGGGTGCGGGTGCCGATGGGTGTTCAGACAGAAGGAAGAGATGTGGATTGTCAGAGGATGGAGGCAGGAAGCCCGTTCAGAACATGGAGACACAGATGATGGGTTAGGCAGGGTGAAGCCGTGGATAGTCAGAGGGAGGGGAAATCAGGGATCTCAGACAGAGGGTGGATCTAAAGACAGATGATCACGTGGAAGGGGGGCAGCACTAGGGTCCTGACTTCTGTCCCACCCTACTCTGGCCACAGATCCGCCGGGCCCTGCAGCAGCTGCTTTTCCCAGGCAAGGCCTTCAGCTGGCCGCGACATGTGGCCATAGCTCTGATCCTGCTTGTTTTGGTCAATGTCCTTGTCATCTGTGTGCCGACCATCCAGGATATCTTTGGAGTTATCGGTCAGTAAACCTCACCCCAGTCCCATGTCCCATCTAATGTGGGCCTTGTCCCCAAGTCAGGTTGACTCCTGTCCCTCCTTCTTGTCCTCCAGGGTCCACCTCAGCCCCCAGCCTCATCTTCATCCTCCCCAGCATCTTCTACCTCCGCATTGTACCCTCTGAGGTGGAGCCTTTCTTATCCTGGCCCAAGATCCAGGTAAGCATTCCAGGGCAGAGCTAGGGAGAGAGGGAGCACTCCAAGGAGGGAGTGCTCACTCCAGGATGGTTGGAGGTGAAAGGGACATGCATAGGAGGGGGCTGGGAGAGCATATGAAAGAATGGTCTGGAAGAATGAAGGTGATTGTCTTAGGAAGGGGCAGAGGAGAGAGAGCACCAGCAGGGTCCAGGAAGACAGGGAGCACTCAAACAGGGGCTGGCATAGAGGGAGCATTCTCCAGACAGATGGAAGGAGCACTATTGGGAAGAGAGCTGGAAGCACCTTCAAGAAGGAGGATGGAGGAACGTACTCTCTATGGGTCCTGGGAAGGTGGAAGGAGGACTCGCAGAAAGGGGCTGGCTGTAAGGAAGGAGAGGGCACACAGAGGAGGGTCAGGAATGGATGAAGCACTCTCTGAAGGAGGTGGAAGACTTGAGGAATATTCTCAGAAGGCAATTGGGTGAGGAGTCCCAACCAGCCCCATCTTGTCTCTCTGGCCCGCAGGCCCTGTGCTTTGGAGTCCTGGGAGTCCTCTTCATGGCCATCAGTCTAGGCTTTATGTTTGCCAACTGGGCCACAGGCCAGAGCCGCCTGTCTGGACACTGATCAGGCCCTGCTGGCCCAGGTCCCTGTGCGAATGCACATGGAGGGGTCGGGGCCGCTCCCTAGGGTCCCTCCTGCCCAGCATGTGGAGGTGGCTGGTTCCCATGAACGTGGTTGTCAGAGGCGGGGGACAGCAGAGGCTGCAGACTGGCCCACTTCCCTCCTCCCCAGGGATGCCAAGCTTGGATCATGGCCCTAATCCCATCCCCAACCCCATGGGGGGAGGAGGAGGAGGAGGAGAAGGAGGAGGAGAAGGTGGTGGAGGAGGAGGAGGGCAGGTCCTGGCGGAGCCTTTGCCCAGCCCAGTCCTCTCTGCCTCCTCCTGGCTGAAGCTGTTTGTCAGGATTACCCTCGGGCTAAAGAGGAAAAATAAAGATGTTGAGCTACCACTCTGGACTCAGCCTTCTGATCTTTCTCTGAGTCTTGCTGGGGGAGCCTGCCGGAGTCCAGGCTGGAGCAAACTGAAGCCCTACGAGTGGGACTGTGCCTGCTCATGCGTTCACTCACTTCACTCTTTCAGTAACTTGCTACTCAACTTAATATTTCACTCACTTGGCCAGGAGCAGTGACTCACACCTGTAATTCCAGCACTTTGGGAGGTTGAGGCCGGTGGATCACCTGAAATCACGAGTTTGAGACCAGCCTGGCCACCATGGCAAACCCCATCTCTACTAAAAAATACTAAAATTAACTGGTTGTGGTGGCGCACGCTGTAGTCCCAGCTACTTGGGAGGCTGAGACAGGAGAATCACTTGAACTCGGGAGGCGAAGGTTGCAGTGAGCTGAGATCATGTCGCTGTACTCCAGCCTAGGCAACAGAGTGAGACTGCATCTCACACACACAAAAAAAGACTTCACACATTCACTCAGTAAATATCTACTGAAAGCCTACTGGGTGCCAGGCACTATTGTAGGTGCTGGGGATATAGCAGTGAACCAAGCAAACAGTAGTGCCCTGGAGTTGATGTTCTGACACATGAGTAGGCAAATCCATCCTGCTGCCTATTTTGGTATGGCCCTTGAACTAAGACTGGCTTTCATATTTCTAAATGATTGAAAAAAGGTGGACCTAGCACAGTGGCTCATGCCTGTGCAGTACTTTGGGAGGTTGAGGCAGGAGGATCATTTGAGACCAGCCTGGGCAACACAGCAAGACCCCATCTCTACAAAAAATATTAAAAGAAATAGCCGGGTGTGGTAGTGCACGCCTACAGTCCCAGCTACTTGGGAGACTGAGGTGGGAGGATCTTTTGAGCCCGGGAGATTGAGGTTGAGGCTGTAGTGAGCCATGATCACACCACTGCACTCTAGCCTCAGTGATAGAGTGAGACCCTGTCTCAGAAAGAAAAGGGGCTGGGTGTGGTGGCTCATGCCTGTAATCCTAGCACTTTGGGAGGCCGAGGCAGGTAGATCACCTGAGGTCAGGAGTTCTAGACCGGCCTGGCCAACATGGTGAAACCCCGTTTCTGTTAAAACTACAAAAATCAGCCAGGCATGGTGGTACGTGCCTGTAATCTCAGCTACTCAGGAGGCTGAGGCAGGAGAATCGCTTGAGCTCAGGAATCAGAGTTTGCAGTGAGCTGAGATCTCACCACTGCACTCCAATCTGTCTCAAAAAAAGAAAAGAAAATGAAAAAATATTATTAAAAGAAATAATATTCTGTGACACTTGGAAATTATATGAAATTCAAATTTCAGTGTCTAAATAATTTACATATCAATTTCAGTGTCTGTAAATTATTTACATATCATTTACAGTGTCTTCTTCATTTACATATTGTTTGTGGCTTTCTCGTGCAGAGCTGAGGATTTGCAACAGAGACCATATGGCCTGCAAAGCCTGAGCTATTGACTCTCTGGTCCTTTTCAGAAAATGTTAGCTGACCTCTGACCTAACAAAGAGAAGAAAAGAGAAATAATTCCTCATAAAGATGAGTGCAATGAAGAAAATGAGCGATGTGAGAGTGGTGTGGGGAGGTGATGGGTGAGGAGGCGTTCAGTGAGACCTTGCTGAAGAGGGGACAATGAGTTTGGTCCTAGGTTGGCTGAAAGGAGCAAGCCTCATGGTTATTTTGGCAAAGGGTGTTCCAGGCAGAGGGAGCAACAGGTGCAAGGACCGCGAGGTAGGAACGAGTATGGCTGGTCCAAGCAAGAGCAAGGAGAAGCCAGCATGAGTATGTGAGTGCCATTTTCACCACAGCCTTGTCAACAGCCTGAGCAATGAAACAGATTTTTGTCAACCTCATAGAAAAAATGGTATTGCCATTACAATTCACGTGTGTGTGTGTGTGTGTGTGTGTATTTCTAATTCTTTAATTTTTAATTTTTAACTTTTTTTGAGACAGGGTCTTGCTCTGTCACCCAGGCTGGAGTGCAGTGGTGCCATCACAGCTCACTGAAGCTTCAGCCTCCCAGGCTCAGCCTTCTGAGTAGCTGGGACTACAGGCATGTGCCACTGTGCCTGGATAACTTTAAAATTTTCAGTAGAAATGGGATCTCTCTATGTTACCTCGGCTGGTCTCAAACTCTTGGGCTCAAGTGATCCTCCCACCTTGGCCTCCCAAAGTGCTCGGATTACAGGCAAGAGTCATATTTATGAAAGAAGGTTTTTTTTTTTTTTTTGAGACAGGGTGTCACTGTCACCCAGCCCGGAGTGCAGTAGCAAGATCACGGCTCACTGCAACGTCAACTTCCCGGGTTCAAGTGATTCTCTTACCTCAGCCTCCCGAGTAGCTGGGACCACAGGCATATGCCACCACACCCGGCTTATTTTATTTTATTTTTTAGACGAAGTCTTGCTCTTGTCTCCCAGGCTGGAGTGCAATGGCGCGATCTCGGGTCAGTGCAACCTCTGCCCCCCAGGTTCAAGTGATTCTCCTGTCTCATCCTCCCGAGTAGCTGGGCCTACAGGTGCGTGCCACCACACCTGGCTAACTTTTTGTATTTTTAGTAGAAATAGGGTTTCACCATGTTAGCCAGGATGGTCTCAATCTCCTGACCTTGTGATCTGCCTCGGCCTCCCAAAGTGCTAGGATTCCAGGTGTGAGGCACCGCGCCCAGCCTGAAGGAAGCTTTTAGATGTTTGAGAGACATTTGCTTATCTTCCCAGATAATTTTTATGCATTTGTGAGCTACTACACATCTATATTATTTCCCCACTTCTATTTACAAATAGGGCAGTTGACTGTAGTTGATTAATACTATACGCTCCTTGTTTCACTGTTCTTTATCCCTTACTGCCACTAAACTTAAGCTCAATAAGCCATTCTTTTTGATAATAACAGTAACCTGAAATTCCAGCACTGGGCCTTAAAAATGCAAGTCTTGGCTGGGCATAATGACTCATGCTTGTAATCCCAGCACTTTGGGAGGCCAAGGCAAGAGGATGACTTGAGGCCAGGAATTTGAGACCAACCTGGGCAACAAAATGAGATCCTGTCCCTACATTTTTTTTAAAATTAGCTGGGCATGGTGGTGTGCACCTGCAGTCTCAGCTACTCAGGGAGGCTGAGGTGGGAGAATTGCTTGAACTCAGGAGTTCAAGGCTGCAGTGAGCTGGATTGGATCACTGCACTCCAGCCTGGGCAACAGAGTGAGACCTTGTCTCAAAAAGCAAAACAAAACAAAAAACAAAACAAAACAAAAGAAAACCAGCAACCTCATACCCATTAATAGTAACTCCCCACTCCACCCAGCCTTCGGGAACCATGAATCTACTTTCTGTTCCTATGGGTTTGCTTATTCTTGGCATTCATACAAGTGGAATCATACACTGTGGCCTTTTGTGTCTGGCTTCTTTCATTTAGCATATTTTCAAGTGCATGTCACAGTATGTATCAGTACTTCATTAAATCTTCTGATCCATGAAAAATGGGCTACCTTTCCATTTATTTAGGTCTTTAATTTCCTTCAGCAATGTTTTGTAGTTTTCAGTGCAGAAGTCTTACACTTCCTTGGGATGCAAGTCCTACTTAGGGGATTTTAGTAGTCTTTTAGTGCTGCTGTGACAGAATACTTCAGACTGGGTAATTTGTATAGAACAGACATTTATTTTCTCACAGTTCTGGAGGCTGGAAAGTCCAAGATCAAGGCACCAGCATCTGATCAGGGCTTTTTGCTGCATTCTCATATGGCAGAAGGCAGAAGGACATGAGAGAAGCAACTCTCACCATCTCATTTATAAGGACACCTAATCTCATTTATGAGGGAGAACCCCTCATAGCCTAGTCACTTCTTAAAGACCCTATCTCTTAGTACTGCCACATTGACAACACCTGAATTTTGGAGGGGACACATTCAAACCATACTAGCGATTAAAAATAACATCTTAATTTTTAGCGATCTAGTTCAGATTAATACCAACTTAATTTCTATACAAAACATTGCTCTTATATAGCTTTGTCCACTCCCTTTACTGCCACTAAACTTAAGCTCAACAAGTCATTCTTTCTGATAATAATGGTAACCTGAAATTCCAGCACCTGGCCTTAAAACTGCAAGTCTTGGCTGGCATGATGACTCATGTCTGTAATCTCGGCACTTTGGGAGGCTAAGGAAGGAGGATGCCTTGAGGCCAGGAATTTGAGACCAACCTGGGCAACAAAGTGAGATCCTGTCCCTACACAATATTTATTTATTTATTTATCTATTTATTTAGAGACAGAGTCTTGCTTTGTTGCTCAGGCTGGAGTGCAATGGTGCGATCTTGGCTCACTGCAACCTCTGCCTCCCAGGTTCAAGCAATTTTCCTGTTTCAGCCTCCCGAGTAGCTGGGACTACAGGCATGTGCCACCATGCCCAGCTAATTTTTATATTTTTAGTAGAGACAGGGTTTCACCATGTTGGCCAGGCTGATCTCAAACTCCTGACCTCAGGTGATCCGCCTGCCTTGGCCTCCCAAAGTGCTGAGAGTACAGGTGTGAGCTCCCGTGCCCGGCCCCATTTTTTTTTTTTTTTAAATTAGTTGGGCATGGTGGTTTGCATCTGCAGTCCCAGCTACTCAGGGAGGCTGAGGTGGGAGAATTGCTTGAACCTAGGAGTTCAGGGCTGCAGTGAGCTGTGATTGCACTGCTGTACTCCAGCCTGGGCAACAGAGTGAGACCTTGTCTCAAAAAGAAAAAAAAGCAAGTCTTCTTATTTAACAGAAAGCACCCCAAAAAGAGATGAGGGCGATGTCCCTACTCCTCGCACCCGCAGAAGATGAATTTTTCATTTTGGTTATTACACTTTTAAACTCCAGAAATTTCTATTTGGTTCGTTTTTTATATTTCTATGTCTGTACTGATATTCTCTATTTGGTGAGATATTGTTTCTATACTTTAGTTCTTTAGACATAGTTTCTTTGAGGTTTTTGGACATATTTTAAATAGTTCATTTAAAGTCTTTTTATTAGAAAACCCAGCATCTGGCTGGGTGTGGTGGCTCACACCTGTGATCCCAGCACTTTGGGAGGCCAAGGCGGGTGGATCACTTGAGGTCAGGAGTTCAAGACCAGCCTGGCCAATATGGTGAAACCCTGTCTCTACTAAAAATACAAAAATTAGCCAGGTGTGGTAGTGGGTGCATGTAGTCCCAGCTACTTGGGAGGCTGAGGCAGGAGAATTGCTTGAGTCCGGGAGGCAGAGATGGCAGTGAGCCGAGATCGCACCACTGCACCCCAGCCTGGGTGACAGAGCGAAACTCTGTCTCAAAAGAAAAAAAAAAAAGGTAATAAAACGTTAAGAGAAAACAGGAAAACCCAACATCTGGGCTTTCTCAGGGACGGTTTCTATAGATGGTCTTTTTTCTTTATTCTGTGGATGGGTCATATTTTCTTCTTTTTTTGCATGTGTCATAATTTTTTATTGAAAACTGGACATTTCAAATAATACAATGTGGCAACTCTGGAAACCAGATTCTGTCCCCTCCCTAGGGTTTCTTGTTGCTGTTTTGTTTGTTTGTTTTTAATGTTTGTTTAGGCTGAGCTTGGTGGCTCATGCCTGTAATCCCAGAACTTTGGGAGGCCAAGGCAGGAGGATCATTTGAGCCTAGGAGTTTGAGACCAGCTGGGGCAACATAGTGAGACCCCATCTCTAAAAAAAAATAAATTAGCTTGGTGTGGTGCACATGCCTATAGTCCCAGCTACTCAGGAGGCTGATGCCGGAGGATTGCTTGAGCCTGGGAGATCAAGGCTGCAGTGAGCCATGTTAATGCCACTGTACTCCAGCCTGAGAGACAGAGCAAGACCCTGTCTCAAAACACAAGTTTGTTTAGTTTTTTCCTGAACAAATTCTGTAGTCTCTATTCCTTGTCCTCTGTGGCCACTGAAGTTGCTTGGTTAGCTTAGCGGCCACTAATGATTGAATAGAGATTTCTTTATGCCTGGAACCAGTATGTCTCCCAGTCTTTGCCAAGGGGATCTGTGTGTGTGTTGGGACATACCTTCTGCACTCAGCCTGGCAGTTTACAATGTTGCCTTATCTTTCTCTTCCTGCTTGCTCAGAGCCTCGAGAGGTCTGTCAGAGGTGAGAGCTTAAAGCCTACTTAGGTCTTCTGTGGGCATTTGCCTAGCTGCAGCCCAGGGCATATGTGTGTGGCCTTCTAGATTCCGAGGCATATGTTGGAGTTATTCAAGTCCCAATAGATATCCCATTTTCCAGCCTTTCTTTCTTTTCTTTTCTTTTTTTTTTTTGAGATGGAGTCTCGCTCTGTCACCAGGCTGGAGTGCAGTGACGCGATCTCGGCTCACTGCAACCTCAGCCTCCAAGGTTCAAGCAATTCTCCTGCCTCAGCCTCCTGAGTAGCTAGGATTACAGGTGCACACCACCATGCCTAGCTAATTTTTGTATTTTTAGTAGAGACTGGGTGTCTAGTAGAGACCATGTTGGCCAGGATGGTCTCGATCTCTTGACCTCGTGATCCACCTGCCTCAGCCTCCCAAAGTGCTGGGATTACAGGCATGAGCCACTGCGCCTGGCCTCCAACCTTTCCTTTTAAGCTTGTTGGTTGATGTATTGTTTTCCCCAACTGCTATTCACTACCCCAGGTTGTAGTGTCAGTTTGAGTGAAGTCAAATGAAGACAAGCCTTTCAAGTGGGTTCTTCCAGGGAACCACCAGATAAGTCAAAACAAACAACTGTAATTCTTTGTGAAAGGTCCATTCTTTTCTCTCCGGTACTGGTACCTGTACTGGGAATGCAGATCATTATCTTCAGGGCTACCACCAAGCTGGGAGCAGGAGATGGGGCGAGGGTAAGTTAAAATACCACAAAGCTTACAGTTCTTACGGAGATTCAGCTGGTTTTTCTCCCTTCCTTCCTTCCTCCCTCCCTCCCTCCTTCCTTTTTCTTTCTTTTTCTTTTTTTCTTTGATAGTCTTGCTCTGCTGCCCAGGCTGGAGTGCAGTGGTGCCATCTCAGCTCACTGCAACCTCCACTTCCCGGGTTCAAGCAATTCTCGTGTCAGCCTCCTGAGTAGTGGAGATTACAGACGCGTGCCACCACGCCTAGCTAATTTTTGTATTTTTAGTAGAGATGGGGTTTCACCATGTTGGCCAGGCTGGTCTCGAACTCCTGACCTCAGGTGATCCGCCTGCCTCGGCCTCCTGAAGTGCTGGATTACAGGCGTGAACCACTCAGCTGGTTTTTCTTGATTAAACATTCCTCTGCTTGTTACAAGCTTTCGGTTAGTTTTCACAGTTCTGAAAAAGTTGATTCTGACAGTTTTTGCCAGTTTTTTCACTGATTTTTATAGAGGCATAGATTTTTGGAGTTCTCTATTCCACCATTTACTTTGTGTTAGCAACATTAAACATTTTAAACATCATTACTTGACTTTAAAAGGTTTAAATTTGATTGATAACTTTAGTTTTCATTTTCACACGTCCTTTGATTACTTTAATCTCCTTCTCTTTCAATGTTTGTGTTACTTTTTCTTTCTCCACATGGTCTAATGCGGCCTAGTATTTTAGCACCACTTCAAATTTATGATCCTCAAATGCTCCCAATCAGTATTTTTCCAAATGACATCATCTTAATGAACACTGGATTATAATTAAACTACATTAAAGCAACATGCGTTTTAGTAAATAATTCCTTAAATAATAAAGTCATAGGTCTGGGTAAGCTCACATAAGGAGCATTGGTGCTTTTTACCAAAGCTGGAAAATTCTCAGCCATTATCCCTTTGAACATTGTTCTCCATAATTTCTATTCTCCCTTTCTATAATTTGTGTTCAATATATGTGAGCTCTTTTCATTCTATCCTCCATATCTTTATATTTTCCATTTCTTTTTTGTTTTTGTTTTTGACACGGAGTTTCACTCTCGTCCAGGCTGGAGTGCAATGGTGCAATCTCGGCTCACTGCAACCTCCACTTCCCGGGTGCAAGCGATTCTCGTGCCTCAGCCTCCTGAGTAGCTGGGATTACAGGCATGCATCACCATGCCTGGCTAAGTTTTGTGTTTTTAGTAGAGATGGGGTTTCACCATGTTGGTCAGGCTGGTCTGGAACGCCTGACCTCAGGAGATCCACCCGCCTCGGCCTCCCAAAGTGCTGGGATTACAGGCTTGAGCCACCACGCCCGGCCTATTTTCTGTTTCTTTATCTCTAATTGTCTGTTTTCCTCAGAGCTATATTTTAGTTCACTAATTATTTCTTCATTTGTGTCTCATCTGCAGTTTAATACGTTTATTAATTATTTAAATCACCATTTTCACTTCTAGAAGTTGTATTTGGTTATTGTGCAGGTATTCACATAAGCCTGTTGTTTCTCATCCTGATCTTTCATTAAGAAATGTATTTTTAGCTTGGGCAACATAGTAAGACCCCATCTCTAAAAAAAAAAAAAATAGCTGGGTATGGTGGCATGTGCCTGTAGTCCTAGCTACTTGGGAGGCTGAGGCAGGAGGATTGCTTGATCCCAGGAGTTCGAGGCTGCAGTGAGCTATAATTGCCCCACTGCACTCCAGCCTGGATGACAAGGTCTCAAGAAAGATTATATGTTTTGCCCTTTTTACTTGGGAATAATATAGATTTATGGGAAATTGCAAAAATAGTACAGAGATGTCCCATATACCCTTTACTCAGTTTCCTCTATACTATAGTAGTGTAAAAATACTATAGTACAATATCAAAACCAGGAAATTGACATTGGTACAATAGTGTGTATAGTCCTATGCCTTTTTATCCCATGCGTAGACTCCTGTAACCAACACCATAATCAAGACACAGAACATGGCTGCACTTTGTAGATGTCGCATGTCCCGGGTGGTCCTCAGGCACTGTCAGATTTTGGACTCTCTGAAGATCGTCCCTGGATCTTGGGTTAAAAATCTGTATTCTAGTCTGAACCATGGGAAGAAAAAAATAGTCGATCTGTGGTTTTTCTACTTGAAGGACACAATGTTTTCCAAACTAGCACCTTTGCAGAGGTTTGCTGAACTTAGTGGTGGAGCTCATTCTTCAGTGGCTTCTGCTATATCTGTTGCAACTAAAAAAACAATCCAGACTGTGCGCAGTGGCTCACGCCTGTAATCCCAGCAATTTGGGAGGCCAAGGCGGGCAGATCACCTGAGGTTGGGAGTTCGAGACCAGCCTGGCCAACATGGAGAAACCCCCATCTCTACTAAAAGTACAAAATTAGCCCAGTACCGTGGTGCATGCCTGTAATCCCAGCTACTTGGGAGGCTGAGGCAGGAGAATTGCTTGAAACCGGGAGGCAGAGGTTGCAGTGAGCCGAGATTGCGCCATTGCACTACAGCCTGGGCAACAAGAGCGAAACTCCGTCTCCAAACAAACAAACAAACAAAAAAACCCCAAAGAAAACAGTCCAAGGACCTCCAACTTCTGATTACATTTTTGAAAGGGAATCTAAGTGTGGTGCACACAATTACCCTCCTTTACCTGTAGCCCTGGAGAGAGGAAAATGTATTTACTTATGGGATATAGAAGGCAGAAAATATTTTGACTTCCTGAGTTCTTACAGTGCTGTCAACCAAGGGCATTGTCACCCCAAGATTGTGAATGCACTAAGAGTTAAGGGAACAAATTGACCTTAACCTCTAGAGCTTTCTATAATAACGTACTTGGTGAATATGAGGAGTATATTACTAAACTTTTCAACTACCACAAAGTTCTTCCTATGAATACAGGAATGGAAGCTGGAGAGACTGCCTGTAAACTAGCTCATAGGCGGGACTATACAGTGAAGGACATTCAGAAACACAAAGCAAAGGTTGTTTTAGCAGCTGGAAACTTTTGGGGTAGGACATTGTCTGCTATCTCCAGTTCCACAGACCCGACCAGTTACGATGGTTTTGGACCATTTATGGCGGGATTTGACGTCATTCCCTGCAATGATCTGCCTGCACTGGAGCGTGCTTTTCAGAATCCCAAAGTGGCTGTGTTCATGGTAGAACCAATTCAGGGTGAAGCGGGTGTGTTGCAGATCCAGGTTACCTAATGGGAGTGCGAGAGTTCTGCACCAGGCACCAGATCTATATATTGCTGATGAAATACAGTCAGGATTGGCCAGAACTGGTAGATGGCTGGCTGTTGATCATGAAGATGTCAGACCTGACATAGTCCTCCTTGGAAGGGCCCTTTCTGGGGGCTGATACTCTGTGTCGGTGGTGCTGTGGGATGATGACATAATGCTGACCATTAAGCTAGGGGAATATGGGTCCACATACGGTGGCAATCCACTAGGCTGCCGAGTGGGCATTGCAGTCCTTGAGGTTTTAGAAGAAAACCTTGCTGAAAATGCAGAAAAAATGGGTATTATCTTGATAAATGAACCCATGAAGCTACCTTCTAATGTTGTAACTGCCGTAAGAGGAAAATAATTATTTTATTTATTTATTTATTTGAGTCAGAGGTTCACTCTGGTTGCCCAGGATAGAGTGTAATGGCGTGATATCGGCTCACTATAACCTCTGCCTCATGGGTTCAAATGATTCTCCTGCCTCAGCCTCCTGAGTAACTGGGATTACAGGCACGCGCCACTATGCCTGACTAATTTTTGTATTTTTGGTAGAGATGGGATTTTGCCATGTTGATCAAGCTGGTCTCAAACTCCTGACCTCAGGTGATCCACCTGCCTCTGCCTCCCAAAGTGTTGGGATTACAGGCGTGAGTCACTGTGCCCGGCGAGGAAAAGAATTATTAAACGCTATTGTTATTAAAGAAACCAAAGATTGTGATGCTTGGAAGGTGTGTCTACAACTTCAAGATTATGGACTTCTGGCCAAGCCAACCCATGGTGACATCATCAAATTTCACCTCTGCTGGGGTCAAGGAGGATGAGATTTGAGAGTACAGTGAAATCATTAACAAGGCCATCTTGTCGTTCTGAGGGTAACAGCTGTTTTCAGTGGTCCCTGGGAGCTGGCTGGAGAGAGGTGGTCTTGTAAAAGCTCTGCTCTTAATGCGGGCACATTCCACTCCCATGTGTCTTCAAAACCGTTTTTTGGAATATATATTTTTTTCCCGTTGATACATAATAGAAGAACGTTTATGAACCTGCTGTTTGCTTTGTAATGTAAGAGAATGTAATGGCATCTATATTCAGTAAAAGTGTTTTGATGTGCATGTGTACTTTCTAAGGTGAAACGCATCTATGTATACAGACAGCCTTTAAATCACATCCTTCAGTATACTTTATATATGTTTTCATAATTTCCTTGCTGGTATAAATGTTTTGTATTTGAAAAAGTTATCTCTAGTGTATTACATAAAAGGCTTTACCTTATAAAGTCAAATCATTGTTATCACTGAATTTTAGGAAGAATGAATGGTTAAGCATACATAAAATACTAATATTAAGTAAACGTCATGTTGGCCAACATCAGGATGTATTCTATGGATGTCATTATTTTCAGTTAAGAATTAGTGTTTAAAATTCCTAAATTGTTTGAGTGCTTGATTATAATTTGTAAAAAAAAGTTTAACATTTCTTTGAATTTAAAATAAAGCTTATATTAAAAAAAAAAAAAAAAAGGATACAGTACATGGCCGGGTGCAGTGGTTCATGCCTGTAGTTCCAGCACTTTGGGAGGCCAAGGTGGGCAGATCACTTGAGGTCAGGAGTTTGAGACCAGCCTGGCCAACATGGAGAAATCCCCTCTCTACTAAAAATGCAAAAATTAGCCGGGCATGGTGGCATGCACTTGTAATCCCAGCTACATGGGAGGCTGAGACAAGAGAATCGCTTGAACCCGAGAGGCAGAGGTTGCAGTGAGCAGAGATCGTGCCACTGCACTCCAGCCTGGGAGACAGAGCAAAACTCTGTCTCAAAAAAGTTACAAACCATTTTCATCACCACAATGTTATCCCTTGTGCTACTCATTTTTAGTAATATCCACTCTCCTCCCATCCACCATCCCTAATCCCTGGCAACCACTAATCTGTTTTTCATTTCTAAAATTTTGTCTTTTCTACAATGCTGTACAAATGAAATCTTACAGTATGTAACGTTTTAGGGGCTTATTTCACTCAGCATAATTCCATGGCGATTCATCCAAAATATTGATATTTGTTTATCAATAGTTCGTTGTTGTTGTTGTTGTTGTTGTTGCTGAGACAGAGTCTCACTCGGTTGCCCAGGCTGGAGTGCAGTGTCTAAGCTCACTGCAACTCTTTGCCTCCTGGGTAGATAACATTTTAGGGGCTTATTTCACTCAGCATAATCTCTGGAGAGTCATCCAAGACATTAATATTTGTGTATCAAGGCCGGGCATGGCGACTCATGCCTGTAATCCCAGCACTTTGGGAGGCTGAGGTGGGCAGATCACAAGATCAAGAGATTGAGACCATCCTGGCTAACATGGTGAAACCCCGTCTCTACTAAAAACTACAAAAAATTAGCCAGGCATGGTGGCGGGGACCTGTAGTCCCAGCTACTCAGGAGGCTGAGGCAGGAGAATGGCGTGAACCCAGGAGGCAGAGCTTGCAGTGAGCCGAGATCGCGCCACTGCACTCCAGCCTGGGCAACACAGCAAGACTCCGTCTCAAAAAAAAAAAAAAAAAATTTGTGTATCAATAGTTCATTCTTATTAGTGAGTAGTAATTCATGGTATGGATGTACCACAGTTTGACCATTCCCTTATTGTTGGACATATTGATTATTTTGAGCTTCTGGCTATTACAAGTAAAGCTGCTATGAACAATTACGTATAAGTTTCTGGATGGGCATAAATTTTAATTTCTCTGAAGTGTCATTGTTGAATTGTGTGCTCATTGCATGTTCAGTTTTATAAGAAACTACTAAACAGTTTTCCAAAGTGGCTGTAAGATTTTACCTTCCCAGCAGCATTTTACAAGATGTCCAATTTCTCTGCATCTTTGTCACCATTTCGTGTTGTCACTATGTTTTTAATTTTAGCTGTTGTAATAAGTGTGTAGTAATACCTCATCATGGTCTTAATTTGCATCTAGTGATGCAAATTAGTGTTGAACATCTTTTCATGTGCTTATTTGCTTATTTCCTCTTCAGTGAAATGTATGTTCATATATTTTGATCATTTTCCAATTGGATTATTTATTTGTTTTTTACCTTTGAGTTTTTGTTTGCTTGTTTGTTTTTGAGAGAGCCTCTTGCTCTGTTACCCAGGCTGGAGTGCAGTGGCATGATCTTGGCTCACTCCAATCTCCGCCTCCCAGGTTCAAGCGATTCTCATGCCTCAGCCTCCCACGTAGCTGGGATTACAGGCACGAACCATCATGCCTAATTTTTGTATTTTTAGTAGAGATGGGTTTTTGCCATGTTGCTCAGGCTGGTCTCAAACTCCTGCCCTCAAGAAATCTGCCCTCCATCCACCTCGACCTTTCAAAGTGCTGGGATTACAAGCGTGAGCCATGGCCTACCATTGAGTTTTGAGAGTACTATACATATTCATTATACATTCTGGATGTATATGTGATTTGCAAACATATTCTCCCATTCCATACCGTTTTTTTTTCATCCTTTTAACAGGGTTTCTTGCAGAGCAAAAGTTTTAAATTGGATGAAATCTAATTTATTTTTTTCCTTATGGATTATGCTTTTCGAGCTGTTTACTATGCCCTAGATCTCAGACGTTTCTCCTATGTTTTCTTGTAAAAGTTTTAGTTTTAGTTTTATATTTTAGATTTAAATCTATGATCCACTTGAGTTTTTTTTTGTATAAAGGTATGAAGATTAGGTCATTTTTAAAATTGGCCTATGGCTCTGCAACTTCTCTAGCACCATTTGTTAAGCAGACAATCCTTCCTTCTCTTTGTCTCTTTGTAAAAAATCAGTGTGGGGCTATTCCTAGGTTCTCTATTTTGTTCCAGTGATCTATGTGTCTATTCTCCCAATACTACACAGTCTTGATTCCTGTAGCTATATAAGAAATATTGAAATATGGTAGAGACATTCCTCCCACCTTATTCTTCTTTTTCAAAAAGTGTCTTAGCTACATATATATTTTTTTGAGATGGAGTCTCACTTGTGTTGCCCAAGCTGGAGTGCAGTGGGGTAATCTCGCCTCACTGCAACCTCTGCCTCCCAGGTTCAAGCGATTCTCCTGCCTCAGCCTCCTGAGTAGCTGGAGTTTCAGTCGTGAGCCACCACACCCGGCTAATTTTTATATTTTTAGTTGAGACATGGTTTCTCCATGTTGGCCAGATTGGTCTTGAGCTCCTGACCTCAAGTGATCTGCCTGTCTTGGCCTCCCAAAGTGCTGGGATTATAGGTGTGTCTTAATGGTCTCCATTCGCACACAATGATTTAAAAATAGACTCCCCTCTGCCCTTCCCTTCCCCACAACTGTTTCCCCTCTGCACTGTGCAGTGGTACCTGTGAGAAAGAACTGACCCATTCCCAAACCATCGTCCCCACCCCAGCACCCAGGCCCTTGGTTGGTGAGACCCTTGATGGGCAGTCTCATGCTTCTGTCCAGGGGACTTTCCAACCGTTGCTCCCCTGCATGGAGACTAAGTGGACTCTTCTATTCCCTGTCCATCACAGGGT
Source organism: Papio anubis (assembly GCF_008728515.1). Classification (NCBI taxonomy): domain Eukaryota; kingdom Metazoa; phylum Chordata; class Mammalia; order Primates; family Cercopithecidae; genus Papio; species Papio anubis. The sequence continues at coordinate 96,977,998 of NC_044996.1, forward strand.
CTACCGTGCACCCATCTTCCTCATTCCTCCACGTTCCCCAGATGATGATTTCATCTATGTCTCCTCCCACATACTTCTAAATAGACCGTCCCAGCCCTTGAACCCCAAAATCATGCAGAGAGCAAAGGCCAAGATGCCCAACCACCTGCTGCAGAATCCTGCTTCAGGAATGAAGTGTATAGTCTCTATCAAAATAAAAACTGGAGGCCAGGCACAGTGGTTCATGCCTGTAATCCCAGCTCTTTAGGAGGCCAAGGCGGGAGGATCTCTTGAGCCTAGGAGTTCAAGATCAGCCTGGGTAACATAGCGAGACTCTCTTGACAAAACCTAAAAAAGTTAGTGGGGTGTGGTGGTGGGTGCCTGTAGTCACAGCTACTTCGGAGGCTGAGGAGGGAGGATCGCTTGAGCCCAGCAGTTCAAGGCTGCACTGAGCTATGATCATGCCACTGCACTGCAGCCTGGATAGAGCAAGACCCCGTCTCTAGAAGAAAAAAGCAAACACCCAGCAACCGGAAACATCCTCCTCTAGAATGGTGGTCAGCAACATCTGCCTGCCTTGTTCCCTGATGTCTCTCCAGCACCTAGAACAGCGCTCAGCAGGAGTACGCACTCATTAGGGTTTTGTTGAATAAATGACTCCTTTGATGCAGCAATTCCACTTCTAAGAATCTCTCCTAAAGAAATATTCACACACGTGCACAGAGCTGTGTGTACAACAGTGAGAGGAGCAAACAACTGGGGAACGTTTGCAAATGTTTATTAACTGTCAGTGACTGATACATGGGAATCAGATAAGGGGAATGCATGCTGAACAGGAAACAGTGAGCGGGGCTTGACCAGGGCGCATGGCACTGGAGAAAAGCAGATGGGAGATGCTTCTACTGGTACTTAGTGTGTGTGTGTGCGCGAGTGTAGTGTGTGTGTAAATGCAGAGGAGAAAATCTGAAATTAAACACTCAGACCTGCCCTCAGTAGTCACATCTGGGGAAAAAGGAGGGTAGTGCTGTTCTATGGAGAGAATACCTGACAATACTTGTTTTCTGAGGTAGGTGCATGGATACCCGAACCGAAATATGCATTAAGTATGTCTTACTCATCAATGAAAACACTAGTATCTAACAGAATGGCATACTGCAAGAAAATACAACGGAAATGCTAACATTGAACTCTTGGCACACTAAGAAAAATGATGCTCAACTTTTCACTGTTGTGAACACTTGCTTTGACTTGCTATACACCTGATGACGAGGGGTCCACAGCCATGCCCATGTTCGTGAAAGGTCACCACGTTCTGCTTCTCATTGTGGGCATGTGTCATATCCCTGAGGCTGAGGCAAGAAGAGAGAAGGAAAGTAAGTGGCAGTGAGTTCCCACTGCCCAATAACTCAATCTCAAGTCCTCCTGACCTGCAGACCCTGCACACTCCGATTCTGCCCTACCTCAGGACCCACACAGGCCTTCCACGGTTCCTTGAAGTGAACCATCTGCCCATGCCACAGTGACTTCCTCTCCTGGATTATCAATTCCTAGGCTAGAGGAAGGTGTGGCCCGCGTATCAGGGCTGACCTGGGGTTTGGGAATCCACAGCATCCTGGGTAGGGAGCATCCCTGGATGTACAGGCCAGGGAGTAAAGAGAGAATGCGAAATCGGCCGGATGCGGTGGATTATGCCTGTAATCCCAGCACTTTGGGAAGCCGAGGTGGGCAGATCACGAGAGATGAGACCAATCCTGGCTAATATGGGGGAAACCGCTGCCTCTTACTAAAAATACAAAAATTTAAATGGACATGGTGGCAGGCCACGCCCCAGGCCATTGGGGAGGCTGAGGCAGAATAGAGTGAACCCGGGAGGTGGAGCTTGCAGTGAGCTGATCATGCCTGAGCAAAGTGAGACTCTGTCTCAAAAAAAAAAGAAATACTTAAAGAGCATTGAAATTTATTCATTCAGCCTCAATGTTGCACTTGTGAAAATTATGAGAAGGGAATGATTTGGGGAACAAGTGACAAGATGGGATACCGCAACAGAACAGAATAGCACATCTGTGGATGTGGGATGAGCTTCATAAACGCTCACGAGCTACTGCCTTCTCCCTTAGGTCGCTGGATCTTTCATAAATCACCGGATGCTTTCCCACGCAGTCTTCGTGGGTCCAGGCATGTTTCCCCCTTTTGGGTCCTATGATGGAGAAGAGTTGGAAGATGAGGGTTGGGTAGGTTGAAGAGTGTTAGGCTCTGTTTTCTCAAAAACAGGAGATGCCTCCCCGCTCCCAAGTGCCCAATGGGCCTTCTTTATCCAGTTTTTCACATTCTCTGGCTAGAGAGGCTGAGGCCTTAGACCCACACCGATACAGGTCAAATGCCAGTTAAAGTTTTAGTTTCTGGCTCCGTTCGTTGTCAGGTTTAAATTCCCAACCTCTTTACTTACAGGAACGTTCATGGATACCTCCTTTCATTCAGCACGTATTTGTTAAGGGCACACAGGCAGACCTTGTTTTATGGCACCTCATTTTTATAGTGCTTCGCAGATACTGCAATTTTTTTTTGAAATTCTCACCAGTTTTATACTTTTTCATTATTATTATGTCTGTTATGGTGATCTGTCATCAGTGAGCATTAATGTTATTACTGCAATTGTTTTTGTTGTTCTTTAGTCTTTTAAAATAATTTTGTTTTTTATTTTTGTGGGTACACAGTAGGTGTATATACTTATGGGGTACATGAGATGCTTTGACACAGGCATGCCATGCGTAATAATCACATCATGGAAAATAGGGTCTCCATCCCCTCAACCATTTATCCTTGTGTTGCAAACAATCCGTTTACACTCTTTTAAAGATTTTTTAAATGTACAATCAAGTTAGTATTGACTATAATCACCCTCTTGTGTGTAATTGTTTTGGGAGTACCAGGAACTGCACCCATAGACAATGACAAACTTAATCGGCCAATGTTGCGTGTGTTCTGACTGCTCCACCGATGAGCTGTTCCCTGTCTCTCCTCCTTCTCTTGGGCCTCCCTATTTTCTGAGACACAGCAACACTGAAATGAGGATTATTAACGACCCTACAATGGCTGCCAAATGTTCCAATGAAAGGAAGAGTCGCATGTCTCTCACTTTAAATCAGAAGCTAGAAATGGCTAAGCTGAGTGAGGAAGGCATGCTGAAAGCCAAGATAGGCTGAAAGCTCTGCCTCTTGTACCAAACAGCCAAGGTGTGAATGCAAAGGAAAAGTTCTTGAAGGAAATTATAGTATATAATGCAAAGGAAACGTTCTTGAAGGAAATAATAGTATATACTGCAAAGGAAAAGTTCTTGAAGGAAATACTAATACTAATACTCCAGTGAACAGAAGAATAAGAAAGCAAAACAGCCTTACTGTTGAAATAGAGGAAGTTTGAGTGGTCAGGATAGAACATGAAACCAGTTACAACATTCCCTTAAACCAAAGTCTAATTCAGAGCAAGACCAGAACTCTCTTCAAGTCCATGAAAGCTGAGAGAGGTGAAGAAGCTGCAGGAGAAACGTGTGAAGCTAGCAGAGGTTGGTTCATGAGGTTTAAGGAAAGAAGCCGTCTCCATAACATAAAAGTGCAAGGTGAAGCAGCAAACCCTGATGGAGAAGCTGCAGCAACTTATCCAGAAGATCTAGCTAAGATCACTGATGGAGGTGGCTCCACTAAACAACAGATTTTCAATGTAGATAAACTAGCCTTCTATTGGAAGGAGATGCCATCTAGGACTTTCATAGCTAGAGTGGATTGACTCCAACTGTGAAAGTTCTACTGTGGGCAAAATGCTATCCAATAGCATCACATACTACAGAGAAATCCTTCAAGAAAGGGAGAGCTAACTGATGTGGCAAATTTCATTGTGTTATTTTAAGAAACTGCCACAGCCACTCCACCCTTCAGCAACCACCACTTTGATCAGTCAGCAGCCATCAACGCCGAGGCAAGACCCTCCACCAGCAAAAAGGGTGTGACTCACTGAAGGCTCAGAAGATTGTTAGCATTTTTTAATCAATGAATTATTTTAAAATTAAGGTATGTACAGTTTTAGACATAATGCTATTGCACAATTAGTAGACTGCAGTATAGTGTAAATGTAATGTTTTTATGCACTGCAAAACCAAAAAAGCAATGTGTGTGACTCACTTTATTGCAGTGGTCTGGAACCGAACCGACAATATCTCTGAAGTACACCTATATTGGGTATCAGGCATTGAGCTGAGTAAGATATGATCCCAGGTTATCACAGATAGAATTGCTTGAGCACCTTTTATGTCATCAGGCCTTCTAGATTAAATTTAATGCCTCCTAACAATTTATGAACTATGATTCTGTATTTCCATCTTATGGACTAGGAATCTGGAGCTGGAGCTGAGAAATTTGGAAGAGTTGCTCCAAGTCTCGTTTTTTTTTTTTTTTTATAATTACACTTTAAATTCTAGGGTACATGTGCCCAACGTGCAAGTTTGTTACATATATATACACGTGCCATGCTGGTGTGCTGCACCCATTAACTCGTCTTTTACATTAGGTGTATCTCCTAATGCTATCCTTCCCCCAGCCCCCCATCCCATGACAGGCACCAGTGTGCAATGTTCCCCACCCTGTGCCCAAGTGTTCTCATTGTTCAATTCCCACCTATGAGTGAGAACATGTGGTGTTTGGTTTTCTGTCCTTGTGATAGTTTGCTCAGAATGATGGTTTCCAGCTTCATCCATGTCCCTACAAGGGACATGAACTTATCCTTTTTATGGCTGCATAGTATTCCATGGTGTATATGTGCCACATTTTCTTAATCCAGTCTGTCATTGATGGACATTTGGGTTGGTTCCAAGTCTTTGCTATTGTGAATAGTGCTGCAATAAACATACGTGTGCATGGTCTTTATAGTAGCATGATTTATAATCCTTTGGGTGTATACTCAGTGATGGGATGGCTGGGTCAAATGGCATTTCTAGTTCTAGATCCTTGAGGAATCTCCATACTGTCTTCCACAATGGTTGAACTAGTTTACAGTCCCACCAACGGTGTAAAAGTGTTCCTATTTCTCCAGATCCTCTCCAGCACCTGTTGTTTCCTGACTTTTTAATGATTGCCATTCTAACTGGTGTGAGATGGTATCTCATTGTGGTTTTGATTTGCATTTCTCTGATGGCCAGTGATGATGAGCATTTTTTCATGTGTCTGTTGGCTGCATAAATGTCTTCTTTTGAGAAGTGTCTGTTCATATCCTTTGCCCACTTTTTGATGGGGTTGATTTTCTCTTGTAAATTTGTTTACGTTCTTTGTAGATTCTGGATATGAGCCCTTTGTCAGATGGGTAGATTGCAAAATTTTTCTCCCATTCTGTAGGTTGCCTGTTCACTCTGATGGCAGTTTCTTTTGCTGTGCAGAAGCTCTTTAGTTTAATTAGATCCCATTTATCTATTTTGGCTTTTGTTGCCACTGCTTTTGTTGTTTTAGTCATGAAATCCTTCCCCATGCCTATGTCCTGAATGGTATTGCCTAGGTTTTCCTCTAGGATTTTTATGGTTTTAGGTCTAACATTTAAGTATTTAATCTATCTTGAATTAATTTTTGTATAAGGTGTAAGGAAGGGATCCAGTTTCAGCTTTTTACATATGACTAGACAGTTTTCCCAGAACCATTTATTAAATAGGGAATCCTTTCCCCTTTTCTTGTTTTTGCCAGGTTTGTCAAAGATCAGATGGTTGTAGATGTGTGGTATTATTTCTGAGGGCTCTGTTCTGTTCCATTGGTCTATATCTCTGTTTTGGTATGAGTACCATACTGTTTTGTTTACTGTAGTCTTGTAGTATAGTTTGAAGTCAGGTAGCGTGATGCCTCCAGCTTTGTTCTTTTTGCTTGGGATTGTCTTGGCAATGTGGGCTCTTTTTTGGTTCCATGTGAACTTTAAAGTATTTTTTTCCAATTCTGTGAAGAAAGTCATTGGGGCCGGGCGCGGTGGCTCAAGCCTGTAATCCCAGCACTTTGGGAGGCCGAGGATGGGGGATCACGAGGTCAGGAGATCGAGACCATCCTGGCTAACATGGTGAAACCCCGTCTCTACTAAAAATACAAAAAAAAAAAAAAACTAGCCGGGCGTGGTGGCGGGCGCCTGTAGTCCCAGCTACTCGGAGGCTGAGGCGGGAGAATGGCGTGAACCCGGGAGGTGGAGCTTGCAGTGAGCTGAGATCGCGCCACTGCACTCCAGCCTGGGCGACAGAGCGAGACTCCGTCTCAAAAAAAAAAAAAAAAAAAAAAAAAAAAAAAAAAAAAGAAAGTCATTGGTAGCTTGATGGGGATGGCATTGAATCTACAAATTACCTTGGGCAGTATGGCTATTTTCATGATACTGATTCTTCCTATCCATGGGCATGGAATGTTCTTCCATTTGTTTGTGTCCTCTTTTATTTCGCTGAGCAGTATTTTGTAGTTCTCCTTGAAGAGGTCCTTCACATCCCTTGTTAGTTGGATTCCTAGGTATTTTATTATCTTAGTAGCAATTGTGAATGAGAGTTCATTCATGATTTGGCTCTCTGTTTTTCTGTTATTGGTGTATAGGAATGGTTGTGATATTTGCACATTGATTTTGTATCCTGAGACTTTGCTAAAGTTGCTTACCAGCTTAAGGAGATTTTGGGCTGAGACGATGGGATTTTCTAAATATACAATCATGTCATCTGCAAACAGGGACAATTTGACTTCCTCTTTTCCTAATTGAATGCCCTTTCTTTCTTTCTCTTGCCTGATTGCCCTGGCCAGAACTTCTAACACTATGTTGAATAGGAGTGGTTAGAGAGGGCATCTGTGTCTTGTGCCAGTTTTCAAAGGGAATGCTTCCAGTTTTTGCCCATTCAGTATGATATTGGCTGTGGGTTTGTCATAAATAGCTCTTATTATTTTGAGATACATCTCATCAATACCTAGTTTATTGAGAGTTTTTAGCATGAAAGGCTGAATTTTTTTGAAAGCCTTTTCTGCATGTATTGAGATAATCACGTGGTTTTTGTCTTTGGCTCTGTTTATATGATGGATTACATTTATTGATTTGTGTATGTTGAACTAGCCTTGCATCCCAGGGATGAAGCCAACTAGATTGTAGTGGATAAGCTTTTTGATGTGCTGCTGGATTCAGTTTGCCAGTATTTTATTGAGGATTTTTGCATCGATGTTCAACAGGGCTATTGCTCTAAAATTCTCTTTTTTTGTTGTGTCTCTGCCAGGTTTTGGTATCAGGATGATGCTGGCCTGATAAAATCAATTAGGGAGGATTCCCTCTTTTTCTATTGTTTGGAATAGTTTCAGAAGGAATGGTACCAGTTCCTCTTTGTACCTCTGGTAGAATTCGGCTGTGAATCCGTCTGGTCCTGCACTTTTTTTGGTTGCTAGGCTATTAATTATTGCCTCAATTTCAGAGCCTGTTATTGGTCTATTCAGGGATTCAACTTCTTCCTGGTTTAGTCTTGGGAGGGTGTATGTGTCCAGGAATTTATCCATTTCTTCTAGATTTTCTAGTTTATTTGCATAGAGGTGTTTATAGTATTCGGTTTAGTCTTGGGAGGGTGTATGGTCCAGGAATTTATCCATTTCTTCTAGATTTTCTAATTTATTTGCATAGAGGTGTTTATAGTATTCTCTGATGGTAGTTTGTATTTCTGTGGGATTGGTGGTGATATCCCCTTTATCATTTTTTATTGCGTCTATTTGATTATTCTCTCTTTTCTTCTTTATTAGTACTGCTAGCAGTCTATCAATTTTGTTGATCTTTTCAAAAAACCAGCTCCTGGATTCATTGATTTTTTGAAGGGTTTTTTGTGTCTCCATCTCCTTCAGTTCTGCTCTGATCTTCGTTATTTCTTGCCTTCTGGTAGCTTTTGAATGTGTTTGCTCTTGCTTCTCTAGTTTTTTTAATTGTGATGTTAGGGTGTCGATTTTAGATCCTTCCTGCTTTCTCTTGTGGGCATTTAGTGCTATAAATTTCCCTCTACATACTGGTTTAAATGTGTCTCAGAGATTCTGGTATATTGTGTCTTTGTTCTCACTGGTTTCAAAGAACATCTTTATTTCTGCCTTCATTTCGTTATGTACCCAGTAGTCATTCAGGAGCAGGTTGTTCAGTTTCCATGTAGTTGAGCGATTTTGAGTGCATTTCTTAATCCTGAGTTCTAGTTTGATTGCGGCGTGGTCTGAGAGACAGTTTGTTATAATTTCTGTTCTTTTACATTTGCTGAGGAGTGCTTTACTTCCAACTATGTGGTCAATTTTGGAATAAGTTTGATGTGGTGCTGAGAAGAATGTATATTCTGCTGATTTGTGGTGGAGAGTTCTGTAGATGTCTATTAGGTCCCCTTGGTGCAGAGTTAAGTTCAGTTCCTGGATATCCTTGTTAACTTTCTGTCTCGTTGATCTGTCTAATGTTGACAGTGGGGTGTTAAAGTCTCCCATTATTATTGTGTGGGATTCTAAGTCTCTTTGTAGGTCTCTAAGGACTTGCTTTATGAATCTGGGTGCTCCTATATTGGGTCCATATATATTTAGGATAGTTAGCTCTTCTTGTTGAATTGACCCTTGTACCATTATGTAATGGCCTTCTTTGTCTCTTTTGATCTTTGTTAGTTTAAAGTCTGTTTTATCAAAGACTGGGATTGCAACCCCTGCTTTTTTTTTTGTTTTCCATTTGCTTAGTAGATCTTCCTCCATCCCTTTATTTTGAGCCTATGTGTGTCTCTGCACATGAGATAGGTCTCCTGAATACATCACACTGATGGGTCTTGACTCTTAATCCAATTTGCCCGTCTGTGTCTTTTAATTGGAGCATTTAGCCCATTTACCTTTAAGGTTAATATTGTTATGTGTGAATTTGATCCTGTCATTATGATGTTAGCAGGTTATTTTGCTCTTTGGTTGATGTAGTTTCTTTCTAGCATTGATGGTCTTTGCAATTTGGGATGTTTTTGCAGTGGCTTTCCATGTTTAGTGCTTCCTTCAGGAGCTCTTGTAAGGCAGGACTGGTGGTGAAAAAATCTCTCAGCATTTGTTTGTCTGTAAAGGATTTTATGTCTCCTTCACTTATGAAGCTTAGTTTGGCTGGATATGAAATTCTGGGTTGAAAATTCTTTTCTTTAAGAATGTTGAATATTGGCCCTCAGTCTCTTCTGGCTTGTAGAGTTTCTGCCGAGAGATCTGCTGTTAGTCTCATGGGCTTCCCTTTGTGGGTAACCCGGCCTTTCTCTCTGGCTGCCCTTAAGATTTTTTCCTTCATTTCAACTTTGGTGAATCTGACAATTATGTGTCTTGAAGTTGCTCTTCTCAAGGAGTATCTTTGTGGCATTCTCTGTATTTCCTGAATTTGAATGTTGGCCTGCCTTGCTAGGTTGGGGAAGTTCTCCTGGATAATATCCTGCAGAGTGTTTTTCACCTTGGTTCCATTCTCCCCATCACTTTCAGGTAGACCAATCAGACGTAGATTTGGTCTTTTCACATAGTCCCATATTTCTTGGAGGCTTTGTTTGTTTCTTTTTACTCTTTTTTTTCCTAAACTTCTCTTCTTGCTTCATTTCATTCATTTGATCTTCAATCACTGATACCCTTTCTTCCACTTGATCGAATTGGCCACTGAAGCTTGTGCATGCATCACGTAGTTCTCGTGCCATGGTTTTCAGCTCCATCAGGTCATTTAAGGTCTTCTCTATGCTGTTTATTCTAGTTAGCCATTCGTCTAACCTTTTTTCAAGATTTTTAGTTTCTTGGCAATGGGTTCAAACATCCTCCTTTAGCTTGGAGAAGTCTGTTATTACTGATCGTCTGAAGCCTTCTTCTCTCAACTTGTTGAAGTCATTCTCCATCCAGCTTTATTCCATTGCTGGCGAGAAACTGTGTTCCTTTGGAGGAGAAGAGGCACTCTGATTTTTAGAATTTTCAGCTTTTCTGCTCTGGTTTCTCCCCATCTTTGTGGTTTTATCTACCTTTGGTCTTTGCTGATGGTGACATACAGATGGGGTTTTGGTGTGGTTGTCCTTTCTGTTTATTTTTCCTTCTAACAGTCAGGACCCTCAGTTGTAGGTCTGTTGGAGTTTGCTGGAGGTCCACTCCAGACCCTGTTTGCCTGGGTATCACCAGTGGAGGCTGCAGAACAGCAAATATTGCAGAACAGCAAATGTTGCTGCCTGATCCTTCCTCTGGAAGCTTCGTCTCAGAGGGGCACCCGGCTGTATGAGGTGTCAGTCAGCCCTTACTGGGAGGTGTCTCCCAGTTGGGCTACTTGGGGATCAGGGTCCCATTTGAGGAGGCAGTCTTACCATTCTCCCATCTCAAACTCTGTGCTAGGAGAGCCACTACTCTCTTCAAAGCTGTCAGACAGGGACTTTTAAGTCTGCAGAAGTTTCTGCTGCCTTTTGTTCAGCTATGTCCTATCCCCAGAGGTGGAGTCTATAGAGGCAGGCAGGCCTCCTTGAGCTGGGGTGGGCTCTACCCAGTTTGAGATTCCTGGCCGCCTTGTTTACCTACTCAAGCCTCAGCAATGGCAGACGCCCCTCCCCCAGCCTCGCTGCCACCTTGCAGTTCAATCTCAGACTGCTGTGCTAGCAGTGAGTGAGGCTCCTTGGATGTGGGATCCTCTGAGCCAGGCGCAGGATATAATCTCTTGGTGTGTTGTTTGCTAAGACTGTTGGAAAAGCACAGTATTAGGGTGGGAGTGTCCAGATTTTCCAGCTACCGTCTGTCACAGCCTCCCTTGGCTAGGAAAAGGAATTCCCCAACCCCTTGAGCTTCCTAGGTGAGGCAATGCCCCACCCTGCTTCGGCTCACACTTCGTGGACTGCACCCATGGTCCAACCAGTCCCAGTGAGATGAACCTGGTACCTCAGCTGGAAATGCAGAAACGCATTGCTCACACTGGGAGCTTTAGACTGGGGCTGTTCCTACTTGGCCATCTAGGAACCTCTCCTTTGTCATGTGGTTTTTTTATACAGACGCCAACTCCACTCTGTTTCTGGAAGTCAAGTCTAACATCTCATCTGGAGCTGGGTGAGCTCCTCAGCCCAGCCTGGACCCAGGCTTGTCTGTGGTCCATGCCACACACCCAGTCCACACACCCAGTCCCCACACCTGAACATAGCCAGGGAAGCCAGAGGGGTTGTTCCCGAATTGTTTCCTCTTACCAGAGGTCTTGTTAATCTTCTCAGAGGTACTTGGTTTTCCCGGGGGGCTCAGCTGTTTCACATCATTTTCAGGGCCAGATGCTTCTGGGACTCCCTTTGAATCATTTCCTTCCTCTGCTGGCTTCTCGGGCATGATCTTTATAATGTGAAGGTCACAGATAAACAGTATCAGTGACATTTCTATAGTGCTTTAGAGCTTACAAAGCGTCTTCACATGCATTACCTTAATTAATGTTCTCAAAAACGCTGGGAGAGTTACACAGGCCTAAATTAGGAGAAACCTGGGAAGGGGAAGGAATGGCCTAAATGAATGGGCTTTCCAGGGATAGAATGCTTATCTTCACATTCTTTTAAGACTGACATTCTTGCAAACAGCAAAAATCACCATGTAATTGAGAGTTTGGTATACAGAAGATTTAGAGAATAGCATTCTAAGAATTCAAAAGGTCTACAAAAGGAAGAGCTTCTATAAAATACAAGAGATCCCATATAAGCTTGTAGACAGCTACTGGGAGAGTAAATGTGAAAACATAGAGAGGGACAAAACACTGCTGGTAAAGATGGTGTGGAGAGATGAATACAGGAAAGAGAGAGGGAAAGAAATGGTTTGCAGAAATTAATCTAGGCAGCAAAGAAAGCAGTACCAGATATGGCATACCACCCCACAGAGGCACCAACATTGAATGTGAAATTAAGTGAGGTGGTACCCATACCAATTCTGGTTGCATTGGGATGTGTCACTGACCAACAATCTTAAGCTACTTTTTTTTTTTTCTTTTTGACACCGAGTCTCGCTCTGTCACCAGGCTGGAGTGCAGTGGCACGATCTTGGCTCACTGCAACATCCGACTCCCACGTTCTGGCGATTATCCTGCCTCAGCCTCCAGAATAGCTGGGACTACAAGCAGTCGCTACCACGTCCCACTAAGTTTTGTATTTTTAGTAGAGATGAGGTTTCACCATGTTGGGCAGGATGGTCTTGATCTCTTCACCTCGTGATCCACCCGCCTTGTCCTCCCAAAGTGTTGGGATTACAGTAGTGAGCCACCGCACCCAGCCCTTAAGCTACTTTTTATTCAGCTTCCTCACTTATGAAATAGTGAACAATACATGTAAAACAGGCTAAGGGAAAGCCCTCTCTGAGCTTGTAAACACTGTTTAAATGTAGTAATAATAACAATTAATACCTTTCATGATGCTTCTTTGAATTCAGTCTCCACACTGGCAACCCAACTCCCAGATCCCTTTACCCTCTAAACCAGACGTTGAACCAGCACTTGTAGGGTCATTCATTCAGGGGCCTACAAGGATCCCCTGGGCTGGGACCGAGGCTTCGCAGATGCCCCAGGGGCAGACAAAGACCTCAAGGAGCTCACAGTAGGGAGGGGCCAATAGTCAAAGCGATTCCTAAGCCATTCGAGTGGCCCCAGTAACAGAGCAGAGATCAGCTGGTCCTTCCTGTTGCGAGAGTGGGTGTCTCAATGGAAGCACCAGCAGGCTTTATGGGGTAAAGCCCTAGTGAGCAACATCTGAACTTCATAAACAAATGCAAACGTGAATGAGCTTTAAATGGCTTGGAGCTCTGGATTAGAGTACCACTGCCACTGTGCCTCAGAAACATTCTTTAACATCTCTGTACTCCGATAGCCTCATTTTATTATTATGTTGCTGATAACTAGGGTCTATAACATGAACTATGATTCTTTACTTCCATTTCATGGACCAGCAATCTGGAGCTGAGAGGACTTAGAATATTTGCACCAAGTCACATGGCTTTTATATGGATGAAAACTGAAGTGTGTGACTCGTTATTATTTGGAGATAATAATAGAAACGTCATAGAGGTCTTCTTTTTTTTTTTTTTTTTTTTTTGAGACGGAGTCTCGCTCTGTCGCCCAGGCTGGAGTGCAGTGGCCGGATCTCAGCTCACTGCAAGCTCCGCCTCCCGGGTTCACGCCATTCTCCTGCCTCAGCCTCCCGAGTAGCTGGGACTACAGGCGCCCGCCACCTTGCCCGGCTAGTTTTTTGTATTTTTTAGTAGAGACGGGGTTTCACCGTGTTAACCAGGATGGTCTCGATCTCCTGACCTCGTGATCCGCCCGTCTCGGCCTCCCAAAGTGCTGGGATTACAGGCTTGAGCCACCGCGCCCGGCCATAGAGGTCTTCTTAAGGATTAAATAAATGAATCCATGTGAACTGCTTAAAATAGTATCTGGTATCACTATGAAAACAAAAGAAGTATTAAGAATCACAACTCTTAGTATCATCAAGCCATCGATGCTACATCAGTTGTTGTGATAGACATGGGGAGAAGGAGGCAGTGAGGGCATTTTTGATATTCTCCCACTCTTACCAGTGTTCGCATCCGTGGAGGGACAAAGGTTTTCTGGTCCTTTAGATTTGAGAGATACTCACCTTTGGGAAGATTCCCTGGAGCCTGCCGGAAGTCATCTGAGGATGTTCAACTGAAAGAGAATACATCAGCATTTTTCTTTGTTGGTAAAGATTTCCAAACTCTAGAGAGACTTCTGTCGCATGAGTGCATTCTGCAGCAGAGGGTTTTCCGTCCACTCACTGTTGAGGAGTTATTTGAGATTTGCTTCTGAATTATGTTCAGTAATGGTTGGTGCATTTATCTGTGGCATCAATTCAGAATTTTCCATCTCATGGTTTATCAAATGGGACTTAAACCCCGTCACAGTCTCATCTTATTTCATTACATATCTTTTACCTTTTCCCAAATAATTAAATTGAATGGTTAGGAATCTGAACCGTATCCACTCAAGATGCGCAACAACTAAAAATCACTGTACACTTGAAATGGGTGAATCTTATGGTATGTCAATTAAGCTGTTAAATGTGTGATGAACCCATGGATGATTTATTCCAGTGTCTCTGAAATATTTTCAGTATAAAGACACTCCTTTAATGTCAAAAACTTGGCAGATACTCAAGCACTGAATTTTCAGATCTCTTATAGTGATTGTGGGAGATGGTAGAATCTGGCCTGTTTAGTTGGGGAGTAATAGGTCTATTGGAGACAGTTTGGACTTTCTAACCTTGTCTTATAATTGTTTTGTTAGAGCAGAAGAGCAAGTAAACACATATGTCCCCTTTATATTCCTGAAATGCACAAAGATCTCTAGGCAAGAACTTGTCTTTTTTCACCCTATGTTATCTCTGCTCACTGACAAGTGGGAAAGCTCTCTGTGTGTTGGATGAGGGATCACTCTTTCAAACTCACTTCTGAGCTCATCAGGGAGAATCGGGGTTGTTTGGGAATGAGAAGACTATTTGGTTTTGATAAAATACAGAAAAACAGCGATATTTATTACATAGTGTGTTCATCACTCTCACTCCTAAGAAACTTATCCAATACCTACATACTGTTAATGAAACAAACTCTGGAAGTTTTTGGCAGATTCACAGTTTTAATAGTTTCTTTCTTTCTTTTTTTTTTTTTTTTACTTGCAACATTTTCTTAACTGTCTTTTGATTCAATAACAGTGCTTAGGAAAAGCAACATGTCCTTTAAAAAAGAAATATTTCAAACACACAGAAAATTATGGGGAATAATACTGAGTCCAGTCAGATCTCAACATTACCCCACAGCTATGTTATGTCTTATTTATTTATTCAGAATATTAGAAATACTACAAACAGGCTGGGCATGGTAGCTCACACTTATAATCCCACCACTTTGGGAGGCTGAGGCAGGTGAATCACCTGAGGTCAGGAAGTTTGAGACCAGCCTGGCCAACATGGTGAAACCCTGTTTCTACCAAAAATACAAAAATTAGCTGGGTGTGGGGGCGGGTGCCTGTAACCCAAGCTACTCAGGAGACTGAGGCAGGAGAGTCACTTGAACCCAGGAGATGAAAGTTGCAGTGAGCTGAGATTGCCTTATTGCATTCCAGCCTGGGTGACAAGAGCGAAACTCCATCTCAAAAACAAAAACAAACAAAACACACTATCAACAAGTCATGGCTGAAGTTGTCTGTGCAGCACTCACCAAACCCTGCCCTCCCTCCTCCACTTACAGCCAGTCACCTTAATTTGATGACTTTTTATTCACATTCATGTTTGTATACATTTACCATTTACTTATCCATAAAAAAATATATTCTTGTTTTGCATGTTTTAAAATTTTATATGAATGGCCTCTGTAGTTAACTTTTTGCATGCAATTTTTTTTTTTTTTCACTCAGCCCTGATGTGTATGAGGGAACAAATGCCTGAGGATCTTTCCCAGGTAGCTGAACTGAAAAGCAGTTGGGCTTCAGGAGACCCTTTCCAGCCCCTTTCCATCTACTCACCCTGATTCCCATGGTTAGGGTCATCAGAATCATTCCCCTGGAAGTCTGTGGCCCGTTTATTACGCATGAAAGGTGGGAGGGTGACCTTGAAACCTAGAAAGAAGCAAAATGTTTATTCCTTAAGAGACAAGCTTAGGACTGGCATAGTGGCTCATGTCTGTAGTACCAGCACTTAGGGAGGCTCAGGCTGGAGGATTGGTTGAGGCCAGGCGTTTGAGGCTGCAATGAGCTATGATTGCACTACTGCACTCTAGGCTGGGTGACAGAGTGAGACTCAGACTCAAAAAAAAAAAAAAAAAAAAGATAAAAGAGGGAGAGAGAGAGACAAGCCGAGAGAAAGTAGGGTGTGTGTGTGTAAAGGAGGGTATGGGGGGGCCTGGGATGCCACAGAGACACTTGGACTCATCAGAACAGACGCCTATGCGTGAGAAACGTGCAGGATCCAGGTATGAGCTCCACTGTTGCCAATCCCTGCCCTCAGCTCTGTCAGGAACACCCAGAAGAACAGAACACCCAGAAGCTGCCTTGCGATTTTTCCCTGCGTAGAAGAAAATGTGGGGTACTTTCTGCAGTCTAAGAAGTAGCCTAGGTAGGAGAAGGGATGCTCATGTGTCCCCAAACTTGTCTGTACTTAGAACTTTCTATTACCTAGTTTACTCATGGCCTCATACTTTCTCTTCTTATACACATAGACGATTTTCTCTGAGACTTTCATCCTTTCCCACTCTTTCTTAGAGAAGTATTTGGCAATATCATCGAAGGCCTAGAAAAAAAAAAAGAAATTCTGGTGGTGACTCAGCTAGGCATGTCTGCCATTCAGCTGGAGCTGCTTCCTGTGTGCTGGATCTGGGAAGTGGGGATGATAATCCGTCCTGGTTGATGCCATGGCTAACTGAGACAACATCGGGGACCTACCCTAGCTTCTCCCCTGCCACACAGTAGGGCTTTAATGCTGCTGGCTGGCTCTCTTCCCACCTTCCAGAATGGAGTGACAGTCACCAAATGTAGTGCATGGTCACAGACTTGTCTCCAGGGATGCTAGGTGATGACAGAGCGAGGATGGGAGGCTCCCAAGGGTCCAGATCACACCGAGACCTTGCTCCTCGTCCCCAGTATCTTTGTCTTCCCCTCCTCAGAAACCTAGTCACCCCACACTGTCCCCTGGGCTACTACTCTGCCCGCTCCAGATTACTTTACCTTTTGTATCTTCTCTGGTATTTGAGCCCCAACCCTAGGTCTCCTTGCAGAGGCGTCGTCTCCATTCATGGTACCAGGAGCAGTCTTACCTGTAAGAGAAACAGTCTGAGTCTTTCCAGCTGCAGGACCTTTGGTGAAACCCTGCCAGTCTGTCACCTGGAATCAGGTGCTGCATTTCTCCATCCGGGGCTTATCTGTCCCTGAGTGAGGACTTGGGGAGAAGTCAGATGAAAACAGGGAGCCAGGGGTCTGTGGGAGAAATATCGACTGGGGATGACAGGTTTCCTATGGGCAAAGCAGCCTTGAGTCTTTGGGAGGGGATTGGCTAATGTTGTTAGTAGGTTCCCTGGGGCTAGTCTTACCCTGAAAGATACACAGACCCTTGTTGGGGAGGCAGGAATGTGACTATGTAATTCAGTGGGGGATATTCTGACACCCCTACTCAATAAATAAAGGAAGGGAAGTGAGTCCCAGAGATAACATGGTCTCTCTGGTGATGGATCTGATCAGGCAGAGGGATGGGGGGTTCTGTTCTGTTGAAGAGAAATGAGCATCACTACAATGAATGTGTTTAGAGGCTATTACTGGGTGATCTGTAAATTATCAGAAGGAAGAGAGCCTGAATTTCTGAGACCACAAGAGCCCGCCGTCACTTAGAGAGAATGTGGGGCATTTCAAGATGCAGCAATCAGCCAGGCGTGGTGGCTCACTCCTGCAATCCCAGCAGTTTTGGAGGCCGAGTCAAGCAGATCACTTGAGCCTAGGAGGTCGAGACCAGGCTGGGACACACAGCGAAACTCCCGTGTCTACAAAAAATACAAAAAATTAGCTGGGGGTAGTGGCACAGGCCTGTACCATCCCAGCACTTTGGGAGGTCAAGGTGGGCGGATCGCTTGAGCCCAGGAGGTTCAGACCAGCCTGGCCAACATAACGAAACCATCTGTAAAAAAAAAAAAAAAAAAAAAAAAAAAAAAAAAAGAGCATAAGCTGGGTGGTGTGCACCTGTAGTCCCAAGGCCTAGGTGAGAGGATCGCTTGAGCCTAGGAGGAAATATTTTAGTGAGTTTTTTCTTTTCTTTTTTTTTTTTTTTATACAGGGTCTCACTCTGTTGCCCAGGCTGGTGTGCAGTGACATGATGATGGCTCACTGCAACCTCCGCCTCGTGGGTTCAAGTGATCCACCAGCTGTGGCCTCCAGAAGTGCAGGGATTACAAGCGTGAGCCACTGTGCCCAGCCCAAATTTCTTAAGTTACGATAGAGTTCCTAGGAAAAATCCCAAACCTGAAAAAGTTAGAAACTGACAGGAAGGATTTGAGATGGTGACCTGCCTCATATACACTCCTTATTAAAACTAGATAACAAATGCACCGCAGAGGAGGGGAGGAGTAGGAAGAGTGGAAAGAGAAAATCAGCGCATGCTTACTCTGAGTGTGGAAGAATGGAAAGGGAGAGAAAGTCAGAGCAATCCCAGGGAACGCTTTAGGCGGGAAAATCAGAGTCTCCACCCCCACTTTGAGAAGGTTCTGTCCCTGGAGCCTGGACTGATACAAGCCACATCGGCCTCGCTTGTTCTGCCTATTGTTCTGACTTCTGATTGGCCAGGTGGAGTTCACTAACTGCCCTGATTGGTGCATCATCCGTGGGCAGTGATATTGCTGAATATTGTTTCCTTCTCCAGCCACACTTTGTACGGTAAAGTGGGTGGTCGTCAGGCACCGTCAGGAGATTTTGATCTCTCTGAGGACCATCCCTGGATCTTGGGTTAAACATCTGTATTCTAGTCTGAACTGTGGGAAGAAAAAAATAGTCATCTGTGATTTTTCTACTTGAAAGACACAATGTTTTCCAAACTAGCACATTTGCAGAGCTTTGCTTTACTTAGTCACGGCGTTCATTCTTAAGTGGCTTCTATATCTGTTGCAACAACAACAACGAAAAAACAGTCCAAGGCCCTCCAACCTCTGATTACATTTTTGAAAGGGAATCTAAATGTGGTGCGCACAATTACCATCCTTTAGCTGTAGCCCTGGAGAGAGGAAAATGTATTTACTTATGGGACGTGATTGTGGTGTTGGTTACATCCGCCTTGGCCAACCCTCCTGCCTCGTTCTCGGGACTACAGGTGTGAACCATCCCACCCCCACTAATATTTTTTATTTTTTGATTTTTCAGTAGAGACATTTTCGCTATGTTGGCCAGGCTGGTCTCGACCTCCTGGCTCAAGTGATCCTCCATCTCGGCCTTGGGAGTACAGGCATGCACCACCCTGCCTATGCTTTTTTTTTTTTTTTTTTTTTTAGTAGAAACCAGGTTTCACTATGTTGTTCAGGCTGGCCTCCACCTCCTGGGCTCAAGTGTGGCTCAACCTCACCGTGGCCTCAGGAGTACAGGTGTGCCATTTTGCCCTGATAATTTTTAATTTTTTAATGCTTTTATTTTTATTTTATTTTATTTTATTTAGGAGAGACAGGCTTTCGCTATGTTGGTCAGGCTGGTATCGACCTCCTGGGCTCAAGCAATCCTCCCACTTCAGCCTTGGAACTACAGGCCTGAGCCACCCGGCCCATGCTATTTTTGTTGTTGTTGTTGTTGTTGTTTTTGCTAGTAGAAATGGAGTTCTGCAATGTTGGCCAGGCTGGCCTTGACCTCCTGGGCTCAAGTAATCCTCCTGCCTCAGCCTCGGGACTACAGGCTCACACCACCCTGACCCCACTAATTTTCTCTTTTTTTTTTGAGACAGAGTCTCGCTCTGTCGCCCAGGCTGGAGTGCAGTGGCACATCTCGGCTCACTGCAAGCTCTGCCTCCCGGGTTCACGTCATTCTCCTGCCTCAGCCTCCCGAGTAACTGGGATTACAGGTGCCAGCCACCAGGCCCGGCTAAATTTTTTGTATTTGTTTTAGTAGAGATGGGGTTTCACCGTGTTAGTCAGGATGGTCTCGATCTCTGTGAGAGTTGACAACGTGCTAGCAGCCCTCGCTCGCTGTCGGTACCTCCTCAGCCTCGGTGTCCGCTCTGGCTGTGCCTGAGGAACCCTTCAGCACTTGGATGCACTGTAGGGGCCCCTCTCTGGGCTGGCCGAGGCCGGAGCTGGCTCCCTCTACCTGTTGGGAGGTGTGGAGGGAGAGGCGTGGCAGGGAACGGGGGCTGCGTGCGGTGCTCACGGGCCAGTGTGAGTTCCGGGTGGGCGCAGGCTGGGTGGGCTCTGCACTCTGAGTGGCCGCCCCTGGGCAGTGAAGGGCTTAGGACCCGGGCCAGCAGCTGCAGAGGGTCCACCGGGTCCCCCAGTACTGCCTGCCCACCTGAGCTGGCTCGAATTGTCACTGGGCTTTAGCCGCCTCCCGGCAGGGTAGGGCTCAGGACCTGCAAACCTCCATGCCTGAGCCCCGCCTCCAGTGGGCTCCCACTCTGCCCGAACCTCCCCGACAGGCACCGCCCCCTGCTCCACGGCACCCAGTCCCATGGACTGCCCAAGGGCTGAGGAGTGCAGGTGCCCGCGCAGCACTGGTGGGCAGCTCCACTGGCAGCCCGGCCCGGGATCCACTAGGTGAAGCCAGCTGGGCTCCTGAGTCAGGTGGGGACTTGGAGAACTTTTATGTCTCGCTGAAGGTTTGTAAACGCACCAATCAGCACCCTGTGTCTAGCTCAAGGTTTGTAAATGCACCAATCAGCATCTTGTGTCTAACTCAAGGTTTGTAAATGTACCAATAGGTGCTCTGTGTCTAGCTAATCTAGTGGGGACTTGGAGAACTTTTCTGTCTAGCACTCTGTGTCTAGCTAAAGGATTGTAAACACACCAATCAGCACTCTGTGTCTAGCTAAAGGACTGTAAATGCACCCATCAGCACTCTGTGTCTAGCTAAAGGTTTGTAAAGGCACCAATCAGCACCCTGTCAAAATGGACCAATCAGCTCTCTGTAAAATGGACCAATCAATTCTCTGTAAAATGGACCAATCAGCAGGATGTGGGTGGTGTCAGATACGAGAATAAAAGCAGGCTGCCAGAGCCAGCTATGGCAACCCACTGCGGTCCCTTTCCATGCTGTGAAATCCTTGTTCTTTTGCTCTTCCCAGTAAATGTTGCTGCTGCTCACTCTTTGGGTCCATGCCACCTTTATGAGCTGTAACACTCATTGCGAAGGTCTGCAGCTTCACTCCTGAAGCCAGTGAGATCACGAACCCACCAGAAGGAAGAAACTCTGGACACATCTGAACATCTGAAGGAACAAACTCCGGACACACCATCTTTAAGAACTGTAACACTCACTGCCAGGGTCCAGGGCTTCATTCTTGAAGTCAGCAAGATCAAGAACCCACCAATTCCAGACACATCCTGACCCTTGTGATCTGCCTGCCTCAGCCTCCCAAAGTGCTGGGATTACAGCTGTGAGCCACCATGCCTGGCCAATATTCTTGGTGCTTCTAGTAGAGACCGTTTTGCTGTGTTGTCCAGGCTAGTTACTGGTCTCGACCTTCTGGGCTCAAGTGATCCTCCTGCCTCAGCCTGGCACGCATGCACCACCCTGCCTTTTGTTCTGTTTCCCAGGCTGGACTCGACCTCCTGGGCTCACTCAACGATTTGAACCCAGGAAGCAAAGATTGCATTGACCTGAGATCACACCACTGCACTCCAGCTTGGGCAACAGAGCAAGACTGTTTAAAAAAAAAAAAAAAAAAGGAAAGAAGGAAAAGAAAGAAGAAAGGAAGAAAGAAAGACCAGTTGAATCTCCATAAGAACAGCAAGCTTTGTGGTATATTAACTTACCCTCGTCCCATCTCGTGCTCCCAGCTTGGTTCTGTTCATTGCTGAAGAAATACAGATAGGATTGGCCAGAACTGGTAGATGACTAGCTGTTGATCATGAAAATGTCAGACCTGATATAGTCCTCCTTGGAAAGGCCCTTTCTGGGGGCTGATACTCTGTGTCGGTGGTGCTGTGGCACGATGACATAGTGCTGACCATTAAGCCAGGCAAACATGGGTCCACATATGGTGGCAATCCACTAGGCTGCCAAGTGGCCATCCCAGCCCTTGAGGTTTTAGAAGAAGAAAACCTTGCTGAAAATGCAGAAAAAAATGGGTATTATCTTGAGAAATGAACCCATGAAGTCACTTTCTGATGTAACTGCCGTAAGATGAAAATAATTATTTTATTTATTTATTTGAGTCAGAGGTTCATTCTGGTTGTCCAGGATGGAGTGTGATGGCGTGATCTTGGCTCACTGCAACGTCTGCCTTCTGGGTTCTAGCGATTCTTCTGCCTCAGCCTCCTGAGTAGCTGGGATTACAGGCACGTGCCTCTCTGCCCGGCTAATTTTTGTATTTTTAATAGAGACGGGGTTTTGCCATGTTGGCCAGGCTGGTCTCGAACTCCTGACCTCAGGTAATCCACCCGTTTAGGCCTCCCAAACTGTTGGGATTACAGGCATGAGCCACTGTGCGCAGGAGGAAAATAATTATTAAATGCTATTGTTATTAAAGAAACCAAAGATTGTGATGCTTGGAAGGTGTGTCTATGACTTCGAGATAATGGACTTTGGGCCAAGCCAACCCATGGTGACATCATCAGGTTTCTCCTCCACTGGTGGTCAAGGAGGATGAGATTCGAGAGTCCAGTGAAATCATTAACAAGACCATCTTGTCGTTCTCAGCGTAGCAGCTGTTTTCAGTGGTCCGTGGGAGCTGGCTGGAGAGAGGTGATCTTGTAAAAGCTCTGCTCTTAATGCGGGCACATTCCACTTCTATGTGTCTTCAAAACTTTTGTTTTAGAATATATGTTTTTTTTTCAGTTGATACATAATAGAAGAACATTTATGAACCTGCTGTTTGCTTTGTAATGTAAGTAAGAGAATGCAATGGCATCTATATTCAGTAAAAGTGTTTTGATGTGCATGTGTACTTTCTAAGGTGAAACACATGTATGTATACAGACAGCCTTTAAGTCACGTCCTTCAGTGTACTTTATATATGTTTTCATAATTTCCTTGCTGGTATAAATGTTTTGTATTTGAAAAAGTTATCTCTAGGGTATTACATAAAAAACTTCACCTTATAAAGTCAAATCATTGTTATAACTGAATTTTAGGAAGGATGAATGGTTAAGCATATATAAAATACTAATATTAAGTAAATTTCATGTTGGCCAACACCAAGATATATTCTATGGATGTCATTATTTTCAGTTAAGAATTAGTGTTTAACATTCCTAAATTGAGTGCTTGATTATAATTTGTCAAAAATGTTTATTTTTAATATTTCTTTAAAGTTTACATAAAGTTTATATTAAAAAAAATAAAAAAGATACAGAACATGGCCGGGTGCAGTGGTTCATGCCTGTAATCCCAGCACTTTGGGATACCGGGGTGGGCGGATCACTTGAGGTCAGGAGTTTGAGACCAGCCTGGCCAACATGGAGAAACCCCATCTCTACTAAAAATACAAAAATTAGGTGGTCGTTGTGGCACGCCCCTGTAATCGCAGCTACATGGGAGGCTGAGCAGGAGAATCACTTGAACCCGAGAGGCAGAGGTTGCAGTGAGCAGAGATTGTGCCACTGCACTCCAGCCTAGGTGACAGAGTAAGCATCCCTCTTTGGGGGGAGGAAGGTACAGACCATTTCCATCACCACAATGCTATCCCTTGTGTTACTCATTTTTTAGTAATATCCACTCTCCTGCCATTCACCACCCCTAATCCTTGACAATCAAATTTCTACAATTTTGTCTTTTCTACAATGCTGTACAAATGAAATCTTACAGTGTATAACGTTTTAGGGGCTTATTTCACTCAGCATAATTCCGTGGAGATTCCTCCAAGATATCGATATTTGTTTGTCAATAGTTCATTGTTGTTGTTGTTGAGACGGAGTCTCACTCAGTTGCCCAGGCTGGAGTGCAGTGTCTAAGCTCACTGCAACTCTTTGCCTCCCGGATTCAAGCGATTTTCTTGCCTCAGCCTCCCGAGTAGCTGTGACTACAGGTGTGCACCACTACGCCTTGGATATTTTTGTATTATTACTAGAGACACAGTTTCAACATACTGGCAAGGCTGGTCTCGAACTCCTGACGTCGTGATCCACCTGCCTCGACTTCCCAAAGTGCTGGGATAACAGGGTGAGCCACTGCGCCTGGCCAATAGTTCATTTTTATTATTGAGTAGTATTCTATGATATGGAGGTACCACAGTTTGATCATTCACTTATTGTAGGACATATTGATTATTTCCAGCTATTGGCTATTACAGGTAAAGCTGCTATGAACATTTACGTACAAGTTTCTGGATGGGCATAAACTTTGATTTCTCTGATGTGTAATTATTGAATTGTGTGGTCATTGCATGTTTAGTTTTATAAGAAACTACCAAACTGCTTTCCAGAGTGGCTGTAAGATTTTACCTTCCCAGCAGCACTTAATGAGATGTCCAGTTTCTCTGCATCCTTGTCACCATTTGGTGTTGTCACAATGTCTTTTATTTTAGCTATTGTAATAAGTGTGTAGTGATACCTCATTGTGGTCTTAATTTGTATCTAGTGAAGCAAATTAGTGTTGAACATCTTTTCATGTGCTTATTTGCTTATTTCCTCTTCAGTGAAATGTGTGTTCATATCTTTTCATGATTTTCCAGTTGACTAATTTGTTTTTTAACTGTTGGGTTTTTTATAATTATTATTATTTTTCTTGAGACAGAGTTTCATTCTGTTACCCAGGTTGGAGTGCAGTGGCATGATCTTGGCTCACTCCAACCTCTGCCTCCCAGGTTCAAGCGATTCTCGAGCCTCAGCCTCCAGAGTAGCTGGGATTACAGGCAGGCATCATCATGCCTGTCTAATTTTTGTATTTTTAGTAGAGATGGGTTTTTGCCATGTTGCCCAGGCTGGTCTCAAACTCCTGGCCTCAAGGGATCTGTCCTCCGTCCATCTTGACCTTTCAAAGTGCTGGGATTACAAGTGTGAGCCACCATGCTTAGCCTACGGTTGAGGTTTGAGAGTACTATACACATCCATTATATATTCTGGATGTGAGTCCTTTGTTGGATATATGGTTTGCAAACATTTTCTCCCAGGTCATACCCTATTTTTTTTATCCTTTTAATAAGACTTCTTGCAGAGCCAAAGTTTTAAATTGGATGAAATCTAATGTATTTTTTCCCCTTATGGATCATGCTTTTTGAACCATTCAATATGCCCTAGATCTCAGACGTTTCTCCTATGGTTTCTTGTAAAAGTTTTTTTTTTTTTTTTTAGTTTTATATTTTAAATCTAAATATATGATCCACTTGAGTTACTTTTTTATATAAAGGCCTGAAGATTAGGGCTTTTTGGGTTTTTTTTGCCCATGGTTATGCAACTCCTCCAGCACCATTTGTTAAGTAGATGATCCTTCCTTCTTTTTGTTTCTTTCTAAAAAATCAGTGTAAGGCTATTTCTAGGTTCTCTGTTTTGTTACAGTGATCTATGTGTCTACTCTTCTCCCAATATTACACTATCTTGATTCCTGTGGCTGTATAAGAAGTATTCAAATATGAAAGAGCCATTTTTCCCACCTTATTCTTCTTTTTCAAAAACTGTCTTAGCAATATAAATATTTTTTGAGATGGAGTCTCACTTGTGTCGCCCAAGCTGGAGCTCAGTGGGGTGATCTCGGCTCACTGCAACCTCTGCCTCTCGTGTTCAAGCGATTCTCCTGTCTTAGCTTCCCGAGTATCTGGGATTTCAGGCGCGTGCCACCACACCTGGCTAATTTTTGTATTTTTAGTAGAGAAGGGTTTTTGCCATGTTGGCCAGGCTGATCTCAAACTCCTGACCTCAAGCTATCCGCCTATTTCAGCCTCCCAAAGTGCTGGGATTACAGGCATGAGCCACCGCTCCCAGCGTTGTCTTAGCTGTTGACAATTTGTTACAGCAACAATAAAAAAATGAATACACTTAGAAACAGATTTATTAGTGAAAATAGAAAGTCAAGAAACAGACTAATTTATATACAAACTTCAGCATGCATTTCCGAACAGTGGGCAACAGATGGGTTGTATAATAAAGGATTGTTGATAAGTGTCTATCCATTTGAAAAAATAAAGATGAAATCCTTACTTTGAACCACATAAAATAATAAATTCTAAAAATTCAGAGACTTAAATGTGAAAATGCGAAGTCACAAAGAACTAAATGAAAATTTAGGAAAATATTACAGTGTAAGACACCTTGAGTTGGCATAGGCACTTCCTGACATTACACCAAGGCCATAAACAATGAATCTGACATAAAGATGTAAAAGCTAAAGTATCATCTAATTCAAAAAACACCATAAACACTGTTTAAAAAGGCAAATTTTGGGGAAAATGGTGAATCCACAATAAACTAAAAGTAACCATCTCTAATATACAGCAAATCTTTTGCATATCAATAAGAGAAACTGGAACAACCCAATGAAAAAATGTGTTCAGGCATGGCACTACTTCACTGTATAGCAGAAAAGTATTATGAAATAGAAAATAGGAAATGAAAATAATAAAGGAAATGGAGAATAGATCCCAGAAGTTTCACTCTTCATCCAATAGAAGTCCCAGAGGTAGAGAATAGAAAGACTGGGCCAGGCGCCGTGGCTCACGCCACTACTTTGGGAGGCTGAGGCAGGCAGATTACCTGAGGTCAGGAGTTGGAGACCAGCCTGTCCAACATGATGAAACCCTGTCTCTACTAAAAATTCAAAAATTAGCCCGGTGTGGTGGTAGGCGCCTGAAATCCCAGCTACTTGGTAGTCTGAGGCAGAAGAATCACTTGAACCCAGGAGGTGGAGGTTGCAGTGAGCTGAGGTCCTGCCACTGCACTCCAACCTGGGTGTCACAGCAAAACTCAGTCTCAGAATGAAAAAAAAAAAAAAAAAAGTAATGACAAAAACAACAAAACAATAGAAAGACTGGAGAGAAGGCAGTACTTGAAGAAATAATGTTCTCGAATTTTCTTAACTGAACAAAAGACATGAATCTTCAAACCGAAAAGAGCCACCTGGTTCTGAGTCTGATTAACACACATGTGTACACACACCTGCCCACGCACACACATACACACCCTCAGAGTAAATTTCTAGGGTAAAGATAAAATCCTGAAAGGTCCTAGAGAGAAAGAAGAGAGAATGCAATGGAGAAGTTTTTCAAGGAGCTGATTAAAAATAAGTTTGGACCAGGTGCAGTGGCTCACGCCTGTAGTGCCCGCACTTTGGGAGGCCGAGACGGGAGGATTGCTTGAGCTCAGGAGTTTTGAGACCAGCCTGGCCAACAAGGCGAAACCCATCTCTACAAAAAATGCAAGTAACCAGGTGTGGTGCCACGTGCCTGCAGTCCCAGCTACTTGGGAGGCTGAGGCAGGAGAATCACTGAGTCCAGGAGGTGGAGATTGCCATGAGCCGAGATGGTGCTACTGCATTCCAGTCTGGGTGACAGAGCCAGGCACTGCCTCAGAAAAACAAAACAAAACAAATGAAAAAAGTTGAACCTAGATATCTATATACAGCCAGGATAATCCAGAATGAGGGAAAAGATAGTTCAGAAAATTAATGACACATATACCCTTCAGAAATCATTATTGGTATACAGTCCTGTGAGAAGAGAAAAGTAAATTTAAGAGGAAGGTGATTTCAATAAGCAATTGTGAGAAGAAAAATAGTAAAATTTATTAAACAGTGTAAACTTTTGATTGTAAACTTAAAAAAATTATAGTGTTGAAATAAAATTCCCAGTATTATAAACATGGGAGATGGGAGGAGGGACAAGAAAAAAAAGGAGAAGTTCTTTTGCTGTTCAAGGAATGGATACCAACACTAATGAATGATAGAATGGTAGAATGGCTAAAAGCACTAGCATTTCATTTGGTTTTATTTTAGACAGGGCCTGACTCTGTTGCCCAGGCTAGAGCTCCATAGCACAATCATGGCTCACTGTAGCCCCAACCTCCTCAGCTCAAGTGATCCTCCTGCCTCAGCCTCCCATGTAGCTGGGATTACAGGCGTGCACCACCAAGCCTGGCTAATTTTTTAAAAAAATGTTTTTTTGGTAGAGAGAGTGTTTTCCTATGTTGCCCAGGCTGATCTTGAACTCTTGTCTTCAAGCAATCCTC